>NC_068443.1:5036329-5052155 GCF_023373465.1 Oncorhynchus keta | reverse complement strand
TTAACTGCTTGTTCAGGGGGCAGAACGACAGACCTTGTCAGTTTGGGGATTTGAACTTGCAACCTTCCGGTTACTAGTCCAACGCTCTAACCACTAGGCTACCCTGCCGTCCAAAATAAGAATTTGTTCTTAACTGACTTGCCTAGTTAAATAAAGGTTAAAAAAATTAAATAAAAAGTAGAATACCTGTTAGACAACTGTATAAAACACATGGTCAACCCTCAGTCTGGAGAGATACTGGATGTGCAGGCTTTTGATCAAACCCTGATCAAACACATCAGAGACAGTTTATCAAGGTGCAGTTGAGCAGATAATTTCTTGGGACTGGAATACAAGCCTGCACCCATTAGCTCTCCCAGAGGATGGTTGACCACTTGATGTAAAACATTTCAACATTACAACCAAATACCTTTTATACCTTCTGAAATAATTGGCCCATTCAATATATCAAAGATCAAGTGGCGGGCTACAAATATGATTAATTCAGCTGAAGCAAACCCACACATTTTCTTCAGGAAATATTTATCTTAGCTACCTTGGAAGTGTTTACTTTGCAGGCTGACTAGCCCAAATCAACTGGCAGTACGGTATCTACATTCTATCAAATCAACTGGCAGTACGGTATCTACATTCTATCAAATCAACTGGCAGTACGGTATCTACATTCTATCAAATCAACTGGCAGTACCGTATCTACATTCTATCAAATCAACTGGCAGTACGGTATCTACATTCTATCAAATCAACTGGCAGTACGGTATCTACATTCTATCAAATCAACTGGCAGTACCGTATCTACATTCTATCAAATCAACTGGCAGTACCGTATCTACATTCTATCAAATCAACTGGCAGTACCGTATCTACATTCTATCAAATCAACTGGCAGTACCGTATCTACATTCTATCAAATCAACTGGCAGTACCGTATCTACATTCTATCAAATCAACTGGCAGTACCGTATCTACATTCTATCAAATCAACTGGCAGTACCGTATCTACATTCTATCAAATCAACTGGCAGTACGGTATCTACATTCTATCAAATCAACTGGCAGTACGGTATCTACATTCTATCAAATCAACTGGCAGTACGGTATCTACATTCTATCAAATCAACTGGCAGTACGGTATCTACATTCTATCAAATCAACTGGCAGTACGGTATCTACATTCTATCAAATCAACTGGCAGTACCGTATCTACATTCTATCAAATCAACTGGCAGTACCGTATCTACATTCTATCAAATCAACTGGCAGTACCGTATCTACATTCTATCAAATCAACTGGCAGTACCGTATCTACATTCTATCAAATCAACTGGCAGTACCGTATCTACATTCTATCAAATCAACTGGCAGTACCGTATCTACATTCTATCAAATCAACTGGCAGTACCGTATCTACATTCTATCAAATCAACTGGCAGTACCGTATCTACAAAACAAGTTCAAGCCACATAATCCCAAAGGCTTCATGTAATATTGTTTCCTAAAAATATTTTTTATTCACAAAATTCAATTCACCATGCATGAACCAAATCCCAACTAATACAATGTCGAAGTGAATCGTTAGTTCTGTCAAAAATACTTTAAATGAATCATATCAATTGTTTAAAAAAAGTTCAACTTTGTATCGCCTTATTCGTAATTTTTATTGAACCTTTATTTAAAACTAGGAAGTTAAGAACAAATTCTTATTGACACTGACGGCCTAGGAACAGTGGGTTAACTGCCTTGTTCAGGGGCAGAACGACAGATTGTCAGCTCGGGATTCGATCGAGAAACCTTTCGGTTACTGGCCCAACGCTCTAACCACTAGACCACCTGCCGCCTCTACGCTCTAACCGCCTGCCGCCTACTACGCTCTAGCCGCCTCTACGCTCTAGCCGCCTACGCTCTAGCCGCCTCTACGCTCTAACCACCTGCCGCCTCTACGCTCTAACCACCTGCCGCCTACGCTCTAACCACCTGCCGCCTACGCCCAACCACCTGCCGCCTCTACGCCCTAACCACCTGCCGCCTCTACGCTCTAACCACCTGCCGCCTCTACGCCTAACCACCTGCCGCCTCTACGCTCTAACCACCTGCCGCCTCTACGCCCTAACCACCTGCCGCCTCTACGCTCTAACCACCTGCCGCCTCTACGCTCTAACCACCTGCCGCCTCTACGCTCTAACCACCTGCCGCCTCTACGCTCTAACCACCTGCCGCCCTACGCTCTAACCACCTGCCGCCTCTACGCCTAACCACCTGCCGCCTCACGCTCTAACCACCTGCCGCCTCTACGCTCTAACCACCTGCCGCCTCTACGCTCTAACCACCTGCCGCCTCTACGCTCTAACCACCTGCCGCCTCTACGCTCTAACCACCTGCCGCCTCTACGCTCTAACCACCTGCCGCCTCTACGCCTAACCACCTGCCGCCTCTACGCTCTAACCACCTGCCGCCTCTACGCTCTAACCACTAGACCACCTGCCGCCTCTACGCTCTAACCACTAGACCACCTGCCGCCTCTACGCTCTAACCACTAGACCACCTGCCGCCTCTACGCTCTAACCACTAGACCACCTGCCGCCTCTACGCTCTAACCACTAGACCACCTGTAAACAGTGACCTAGGAGGGTACAAGATGTGTTTTGAATTGGCTATCTAGTCAGTCTTCTCTACCATAGTTTATAGGCTAGGCCTACATCACGCTGTAATGTCTGACTGTCCTCTCCATGAGAAACAGACCACTCCTTTAGCATACATGCAGGTGAAGAAGTGTCATTCCAATCCTAGCTAATACGTGGGGGTATAAATAAATTACATTAATAGAAATTATTAAATAAATGTATGACTTTTCCTAAACTTTTTCTAGGATTTGATCATGTTGCCTCCATTTTGCCAGGCATGGAAATCACCATTTAAAAATTCCATGAATTTTCCAGGATTTTCATGACGCAGTACACAGGTACGAACCCCATGTTCTGTAAGTCACTTTGGATAAAAGCGTCTGTTAAATGGGATACATTGTATTGTTGAGTGTTTGGGATAGTCACCTTTTCTCAGGCTCTTTCTGTAGACAGAGTGAGATCATCTTCCTGAAGGACTTGCCATACTTCTTCACCATCTCCTTGTCCTGGATGCCCGTCTCCAAGCAGGGAGGGTCATTCTGCAGGGTCAGCATCAACACCTACAGATATACAGACACACAACATCAGGTTACTATTAGCAACAGTACCCAAACATCCATACATACTAACAGCTTGATGGTAACCAGCCTCAGCACCTACAACATCAGGTTACTATCAGCCTCAGCACCAACAACATCAGGTTACTATCAGCCTCAACACCGACAACACAACATCAGGTTACTATCAGCCTCAGCACCTACAACATCAGGTTACTATCAGCCTCAGCACCTACAACATCAGGTTACTATCAGCCTCAGCACCTACAACATCAGGTTACTATCAGCCTCAGCACCTACAACATCAGGTTACTATCAGCCTCAGCACCTACAACATCAGGTTACTATCAGCCTCAGCACCAACAACATCAGGTTACTATCAGCCTCAGCACCTACAACATCAGGTTACTATCAGCCTCAGCACCTACAACATCAGGTTACTATCAGGCTCAGCACCTACAACACAACATCAGGTTACTATCAGCCTCAGCACCAACAACATCAGGTTACTATCAGCCTCAGCACCAACAACATCAGGTTACTATCAGCCTCAGCACCAACAACATCAGGTTACTATCAGCCTCAGCACCAACAACATCAGGTTACTATCAGCCTCAGCACCTACAACATCAGGTTACTATCAGCCTCAGCACCTACAACATCAGGTTACTATCAGCCTCAGCACCTACAACATCAGGTTACTATCAGCCTCAGCACCTACAACATCAGGTTACTATCAGCCTCAGCACCTACAACATCAGGTTACTATCAGCCTCAGCACCTACAACATCAGGTTACTATCAGCCTCAGCACCTACAACATCAGGTTACTATCAGCCTCAACACCTACAACACAACATCAGGTTACTATCAGCCTCAGCACCTACAACACAACATCAGGTTACTACCAGCCTCAGCACCTACAACACAACATCAGGTTACTACCAGCCTCAGCACCTACAACACAACATCAGGTTACTATCAGCCTCAGCACCAACAACACAACATCAGGTTACTATCAGCCTCAGCACCAACAACACAACATCAGGTTACTATCAGCCTCAGCACCAACAACACAACATCAGGTTACTATCAGCCTCAGCACCAACAACACAACATCAGGTTACTATCAGCCTCAGCACCGACAACACAACATCAGGTTACTATCAGCCTCAGCACCTACAACACAACATCAGGTTACTACCAGCCTCAGCACCGACAACACAACATCAGGTTACTATCAGCCTCAGCACCTACAACACAACATCAGGTTACTATCAGCCTCAGCACCTACAACACAGCATCAGGTTACTATCAGCCTCAGCACCTACAACACAACATCAGGTTACTATCAGCCTCAGCACCAACAACATCAGGTTACTATCAGCCTCAGCACCAACAACATCCGGTTACTATCAGCCTCAGCACCTACAACATCAGGTTACTATCAGCCTCAGCACCTACAACATCAGGTTACTATCAGCCTCAGCACCTACAACATCCGGTTACTATCAGCCTCAGCACCTACAACACAGCATCAGGTTACTATCAGCCTGAGCCCTGACAACACAACATCAGGTTACTATCAGCCTCAGCACCTACAACATCAGGTTACTATCAGCCTCAGCACCAACAACATCAGGTTACTATCAGCCTCAGCACCTACAACACAACATCAGGTTACTATCAGCCTCAGCACCTACAACATCAGGTTACTATCAGCCTCAGCACCTACAACATCAGGTTACTATCAGCCTCAGCACCAACAACATCAGGTTACTATCAGCCTCAACACCTACAACATCAGGTTACTATCAGCCTCAGCACCAACAACATCAGGTTACTATCAGCCTCAGCACCTACAACATCAGGTTACTATCAGCCTCAGCACCTACAACATCAGGTTACTATCAGCCTCAGCACCTACAACATCAGGTTACTACCAGCCTCAGCACCTACAACATCAGGTTACTATCAGCCTCAGCACCTACAACATCAGGTTACTATCAGCCTCAGCACCTACAACATCAGGTTACTATCAGCCTCAGCACCTACAACATCAGGTTACTATCAGCCTCAGCACCAACAACATCAGGTTACTACCAGCCTCAGCACCTACAACATCAGATTACTATCAGCCTCAGCACCTACAACATCAGGTTACTACCAGCCTCAGCACCTACAACATCAGGTTACTATCAGCCTCAGCACCTACAACATCAGGTTACTATCAGGCTCAGCACCTACAACACAACATCAGGTTACTATTAGCCTCAGCACCAACAACATCAGGTTACTATCAGCCTCAGCACCAACAACATCAGGTTACTATCAGCCTCAGCACCTACAACATCAGGTTACTATCAGCCTCAGCACCTACAACATCAGGTTACTATCAGCCTCAACACCTACAACATCAGGTTACTATCAGCCTCAGCACCTACAACACAACATCAGGTTACTATCAGCCTCAACACCTACAACATCAGGTTACTATCAGCCTCAACACCTACAACATCAGGTTACTATCAGCCTCAGCACCTACAACACAACATCAGGTTACTATCAGCCTCAGCACCTACAACATCAGGTTACTATCAGCCTCAGCACCTACAACATCAGGTTACTATCAGCCTCAGCACCTACAACATCAGGTTACTATCAGCCTCAGCACCTACAACACAACATCAGGTTACTATCAGCCTCAGCACCAACAACATCAGGTTACTATCAGCCTCAGCACCAACAACATCAGGTTACTATCAGCCTCAGCACCAACAACATCAGGTTACTATCAGCCTCAGCACCTACAACATCAGGTTACTATCAGCCTCAGCACCTACAACATCAGGTTACTATCAGCCTCAGCACCTACAACACAACATCAGGTTACTATCAGCCTCAGCACCTACAACACAACATCAGGTTACTATCAGCCTCAGCACCTACAACATCAGGTTACTATCAGCCTCAACACCTACAACATCAGGTTACTATCAGCCTCAGCACCTACAACACAACATCAGGTTACTATCAGCCTCAGCACCTACAACATCAGGTTACTATCAGCCTCAGCACCTACAACATCAGGTTACTATCAGCCTCAGCACCTACAACATCAGGTTACTATCAGCCTCAGCACCTACAACATCAGGTTACTATCAGCCTCAGCACCTACAACATCAGGTTACTATCAGCCTCAGCACCTACAACATCAGGTTACTATCAGCCTCAGCACCTACAACATCAGGTTACTATCAGCCTCAGCACCTACAACATCAGGTTACTATCAGCCTCAGCACCTACAACATCAGGTTACTATCAGCCTCAGCACCTACAACATCAGGTTACTATCAGCCTCAGCACCTACAACATCAGGTTACTATCAGCCTCAGCACCGACAACACAACATCAGGTTACTATCAGCCTCAGCACCAACAACACAACATCAGGTTACTATCAGCCTCAGCACCAACAACACAACATCAGGTTACTATCAGCCTCAGCACCAACAACACAACATCAGGTTACTACCAGCCTCAGCACCAACAACACAACATCAAGTTACTACCAGCCTCAGCACCAACAACACAACATCAGGTTACTATCAGCCTCAGCACCGACAACACAACATCAGGTTACTACCAGCCTCAGCACCTACAACATCAGGTTACTATCAGCCTCAGCACCTACAACACAGCATCAGGTTACTATCAGCCTCAGCACCTACAACACAACATCAGGTTACTATCAGCCTCAGCACCAACAACATCAGGTTACTATCAGCCTCAGCACCAACAACATCCGGTTACTATCAGCCTCAGCACCTACAACATCAGGTTACTATCAGCCTCAGCACCTACAACATCAGGTTACTATCAGCCTCAGCACCTACAACATCCGGTTACTATCAGCCTCAGCACCTACAACACAGCATCAGGTTACTATCAGCCTGAGCCCTGACAACACAACATCAGGTTACTATCAGCCTCAGCACCTACAACATCAGGTTACTATCAGCCTCAGCACCAACAACATCAGGTTACTATCAGCCTCAGCACCTACAACACAACATCAGGTTACTATCAGCCTCAGCACCTACAACATCAGGTTACTATCAGCCTCAGCACCTACAACATCAGGTTACTATCAGCCTCAGCACCAACAACATCAGGTTACTATCAGCCTCAACACCTACAACATCAGGTTACTATCAGCCTCAGCACCAACAACATCAGGTTACTATCAGCCTCAGCACCTACAACATCAGGTTACTATCAGCCTCAGCACCTACAACATCAGGTTACTATCAGCCTCAGCACCTACAACATCAGGTTACTATCAGCCTCAGCACCTACAACATCAGGTTACTATCAGCCTCAGCACCTACAACATCAGGTTACTATCAGCCTCAGCACCTACAACATCAGGTTACTATCAGCCTCAGCACCTACAACATCAGGTTACTATCAGCCTCAGCACCAACAACATCAGGTTACTATCAGCCTCAGCACCTACAACATCAGGTTACTATCAGCCTCAGCACCTACAACATCAGGTTACTATCAGCCTCAGCACCTACAACATCAGGTTACTATCAGCCTCAGCACCTACAACATCAGGTTACTATCAGCCTCAGCACCAACAACACAACATCAGGTTACTATCAGCCTCAGCACCAACAACATCAGGTTACTATCAGCCTCAGCACCAACAACATCAGGTTACTATCAGCCTCAGCACCTACAACATCAGGTTACTATCAGCCTCAGCACCTACAACATCAGGTTACTATCAGCCTCAACACCTACAACATCAGGTTACTATCAGCCTCAGCACCTACAACACAACATCAGGTTACTACCAGCCTCAGCACCTACAACATCAGGTTACTATCAGCCTCAACACCTACAACATCAGGTTACTATCAGCCTCAGCACCTACAACACAACATCAGGTTACTATCAGCCTCAGCACCTACAACATCAGGTTACTATCAGCCTCAGCACCTACAACATCAGGTTACTATCAGCCTCAGCACCTACAACATCAGGTTACTATCAGCCTCAGCACCTACAACACAACATCAGGTTACTATCAGCCTCAGCACCAACAACATCAGGTTACTATCAGCCTCAGCACCAACAACATCAGGTTACTATCAGCCTCAGCACCAACAACATCAGGTTACTATCAGCCTCAGCACCTACAACATCAGGTTACTATCAGCCTCAGCACCTACAACATCAGGTTACTATCAGCCTCAGCACCTACAACACAACATCAGGTTACTATCAGCCTCAGCACCTACAACACAACATCAGGTTACTATCAGCCTCAGCACCTACAACATCAGGTTACTATCAGCCTCAACACCTACAACATCAGGTTACTATCAGCCTCAGCACCTACAACACAACATCAGGTTACTATCAGCCTCAGCACCTACAACATCAGGTTACTATCAGCCTCAGCACCTACAACATCAGGTTACTATCAGCCTCAGCACCTACAACATCAGGTTACTATCAGCCTCAGCACCTACAACATCAGGTTACTATCAGCCTCAGCACCTACAACATCAGGTTACTATCAGCCTCAGCACCTACAACATCAGGTTACTATCAGCCTCAGCACCTACAACATCAGGTTACTATCAGCCTCAGCACCTACAACATCAGGTTACTATCAGCCTCAGCACCTACAACATCAGGTTACTATCAGCCTCAGCACCTACAACATCAGGTTACTATCAGCCTCAACACCTACAACATCAGGTTACTATCAGCCTCAGCACCTACAACATCAGGTTACTATCAGCCTCAGCACCAACAACATCAGGTTACTATCAGCCTCAGCACCTACAACATCAGGTTACTATCAGCCTCAGCACCTACAACATCAGGTTACTATCAGCCTCAACACCTACAACATCAGGTTACTATCAGCCTCAACACCTACAACACAACATCAGGTTACTATCAGCCTCAACACCTACAACACAACATCAGGTTACTATCAGCCTCAGCACCAACAACACAGCATCAGGTTACTATCAGCCTCAGCACCAACAACACAGCATCAGGTTACTATCAGCCTCAGCACCAACAACACAGCATCAGGTTACTATCAGCCTCAGCACCAACAACACAACATCAGGTTACTATCAGCCTCAGCACCAACAACACAACATCAGGTTACTATCAGCCTCAGCACCTCCAACACAACATCAGGTTACTATCAGCCTCAGCACCAACGACATCAGGTTACTATCAGCCTCAGCACCAACGACATCAGGTTACTATCAGCCTCAGCACCAACAACATCAGGTTACTATCAGCCTCAGCACCAACAACATCAGGTTACTATCAGCCTCAGCACCAACAACATCAGGTTACTATCAGCCTCAGCACCAACAACATCAGGTTACTATCAGCCTCAGCACCAACAACATCAGGTTACTATCAGCCTCAGCACCAACAACATCAGGTTACTATCAGCCTCAGCACCTACAACACAACATCAGGTTACTATCAGCCTCAGCACCTACAACATCAGGTTACCATCAGCCTCAGCACCAACAACATCAGGTTACCATCAGCCTCAGCACCTACAACACAACATCAGGTTACTATCAGCCTCAGCACCAACAACACAACATCAGGTTACTATCAGCCTCAGCACCTCCAACACAACATCAGGTTACTATCAGCCTCAGCACCAACAACATCAGGTTACTATCAGCCTCAGCACCAACGACATCAGGTTACTATCAGCCTCAGCACCAACAACATCAGGTTACTATCAGCCTCAGCACCAACAACATCAGGTTACTATCAGCCTCAGCACCAACAACATCAGGTTACTATCAGCCTCAGCACCTACAACATCAGGTTACTATCAGCCTCAGCACCAACAACATCAGGTTACTATCAGCCTCAGCACCAACAACATCAGGTTACTATCAGCCTCAGCACCAACAACATCAGGTTACTATCAGCCTCAGCACCAACAACATCAGGTTACTATCAGCCTCAGCACCTACAACACAACATCAGGTTACTATCAGCCTCAGCACCTACAACATCAGGTTACTATCAGCCTCAGCACCAACAACATCAGGTTACTATCAGCCTCAACACCGACAACACAACATCAGGTTACTATCAGCCTCAACACCTACAACACAACATCAGGTTACTATCAGCCTCAACACCTACAACACAACATCAGGTTACTATCAGCCTCAGCACCTACAACATCAGGTTACTATCAGCCTCAGCACCTACAACATCAGGTTACTATCAGCCTCAGCACCAACAACACAGCATCAGGTTACTATCAGCCTCAGCACCTACAACACAACATCAGGTTACTATCAGCCTCAGCACCAACAACACAGCATCAGGTTACTATCAGCCTCAGCACCAACAACACAACATCAGGTTACTACCAGCCTCAGCACCAACAACACAACATCAGGTTACTACCAGCCTCAGCACCTACAACATCAGGTTACTACCAGCCTCAGCACCAACAACATCAGGTTACTACCAGCCTCAGCACCAACAACATCAGGTTACTATCAGCCTCAGCACCAACAACATCAGGTTACTACCAGCCTCAGCACCTACAACATCAGGTTACTATCAGCCTCAGCACCTACAACATCAGGTTACTATCAGCCTCAGCACCTACAACATCAGGTTACTATCAGCCTCAGCACCTACAACATCAGGTTACTATCAGCCTCAGCACCTACAACATCAGGTTACTATCAGCCTCAACACCGACAACACAACATCAGGTTACTATCAGCCTCAACACCTACAACACAACATCAGGTTACTATCAGCCTCAGCACCTACAACACAACATCAGGTTACTATCAGCCTCAGCACCTACAACATCAGGTTACTATCAGCCTCAGCACCTACAACATCAGGTTACTATCAGCCTCAGCACCTACAACATCAGGTTACTATCAGCCTCAGCACCTACAACATCAGGTTACTATCAGCCTCAGCACCAACAACACAGCATCAGGGTACTATCAGCCTCAGCACCAACAACACAGCATCAGGGTACTATCAGCCTCAGCACCTACAACATCAGGTTACTATCAGCCTCAGCACCTCCAACACAACATCAGGTTACTATCAGCCTCAGCACCTACAACACAACATCAGGTTACTATCAGCCTCAGCACCAACAACATCAGGTTACTATCAGCCTCAGCACCAACAACATCAGGTTACTATCAGCCTCAGCAACAACAACATCAGGTTACTATCAGCCTCAGCACCAACAACACAGCATCAGGTTACTATCAGCCTCAGCACCTACAACACAACATCAGGTTGCTATCAGCCTCAGCACCGACAACACAACATCAGGTTACTACCAGCCTCAGCACCTACAACACAACATCAGGTAACTATCAGCCTCAAAACGCATAAACACAACATCAGGTTACTACCAGCCTCAGCACCAACAACACAACATCAGGTTACTATCAGCCTCAAAACGCAACACAACATCAGGTTACTATCAGCCTCAGCACCTACAACATCAGGTTACTATCAGCCTCAGCACCTACAACACAGCATCAGGTTACTATCAGCCTCAGCACCTACAACACAACATCAGGTTACTATCAGCCTCAGCACCTACAACATCAGGTTACTATCAGCCTCAGCACCAACAACATCAGGTTACTATCAGCCTCAGCACCTACAACACAACATCAGGTTACTATCAGCCTCAGCACCAACAACACAACATCAGGTTACTACCAGCCTCAGCACCAACAACACAACATCAGGTTACTACCAGCCTCAGCACCAACAACATCAGGTTACTATCAGCCTCAGCACCAACAACATCAGGTTACTACCAGCCTCAGCACCAACAACATCAGGTTACTATCAGCCTCAGCACCAACAACATCAGGTTACTATCAGCCTCAGCACCAACAACACAACATCAGGTTACTATCAGCCTCAGCACCTACAACATCAGGTTACTACCAGCCTCAGCACCGACAACACAACATCAGGTTACTACCAGCCTCAGCACCTACAACACAACATCAGGTAACTATCAGCCTCAAAACGTACAAACACAACATCAGGTTACTACCAGCCTCAGCACCAACAACACAACATCAGGTTACTATCAGCCTCAAAACGCACAACACAACATCAGGTTACTATCAGCCTCAGCACCTACAACATCAGGTTACTATCAGCCTCAGCACCTACAACACAGCATCAGGTTACTATCAGCCTCAGCACCTACAACACAACATCAGGTTACTATCAGCCTCAGCACCTACAACATCAGGTTACTATCAGCCTCAGCACCAACAACATCAGGTTACTATCAGCCTCAGCACCTACAACACAACATCAGGTTACTATCAGCCTCAGCACCAACAACACAACATCAGGTTACTACCAGCCTCAGCACCAACAACACAACATCAGGTTACTACCAGCCTCAGCACCAACAACATCAGGTTACTATCAGCCTCAGCACCAACAACATCAGGTTACTACCAGCCTCAGCACCAACAACATCAGGTTACTATCAGCCTCAGCACCAACAACATCAGGTTACTATCAGCCTCAGCACCAACAACACAACATCAGGTTACTACCAGCCTCAGCACCGACAACACAACATCAGGTTACTACCAGCCTCAGCACCGACAACACAACATCAGGTTACTACCAGCCTCAGCACCGACAACACAACATCAGGTAACTATCAGCCTCAAAACGTACAACATCAGGTTACTATCAGCCTCATCACCGACAACACAACATCATGTTACTACCAGCCTCAGCACCAACAACATCAGGTTACTACCAGCCTCAGCACCGACAACACAACATCAGGTTACTACCAGCCTCAGCACCGACAACACAACATCAGGTAACTATCAGCCTCAAAACGTACAACATCAGGTTACTCAGCACCAACAACACAACATCAGGTTACTATCAGCCTCAGCACCTACAACATCAGGTTACTATCAGCCTCAGCACCAACAACATCAGGTTACTATCAGCCTCAGCACCGACAACACAACATCAGGTTACTATCAGCCTCAGCACCGACAACACAACATCAGGTTACTATCAGCCTCAGCACCTACAACACAACATCAGGTTACTATCAGCCTCAGCACCTACAACACAACATCAGGTTACTACCAGCCTCAGCACCTACAACACAACATCAGGTTACTACCAGCCTCAGCACCGACAACACAACATCAGGTTACTATCAGCCTCAGCACCTACAACACAACATCAGGTTACTATCAGCCTCAGCACCTACAACACAACATCAGGTTACTATCAGCCTCAAAACGCATAACAACATCAGGTTACTATCAGCCTCAGCACCAACAACACAACATCAGGTTACTATCAGCCTCAGCACCTACAACATCAGGTTACTATCAGCCTCAGCACCAACAACATCAGGTTACTATCAGCCTCAGCACCAACAACACAGCATCAGGTTACTATCAGCCTCAGCACCAACAACACAGCATCAGGTTACTATCAGCCTCAGCACCTACAACACAACATCAGGTTACTATCAGCCTCAGCACCTACAACACAACATCAGGTTACTATCAGCCTCAGCACCTACAACACAACATCAGGTTACTACCAGCCTCAGCACCTACAACACAACATCAGGTTACTACCAGCCTCAGCACCTACAACACAACATCAGGTTACTATCAGCCTCAACACCTACAACACAACATCAGGTTACTATCAGCCTCAGCACCTACAACATCAGGTTACTATCAGCCTCAGCACCTACAACATCAGGTTACTATCAGCCTCAGCACCTACAACATCAGGTTACTATCAGCCTCAGCACCTACAACATCAGGTTACTATTAGCCTCAGCACCAACAACACAGCATCAGGTTACTATCAGCCTCAGCACCTACAACACAACATCAGGTTACTACCAGCCTCAGCACCTACAACACAACATCAGGTTACTATCAGCCTCAGCACCAACAACACAACATCAGGTTACTACCAGCCTCAGCACCAACAACACAACATCAGGTTGCTATCAGCCTCAGCACCAACAACACAACATCAGGTTGCTATCAGCCTCAGCACCAACAACACAACATCAGGTTGCTATCAGCCTCAGCACCTACAACACAACATCAGGTTACTACCAGCCTCAGCACCTACAACATCAGGTTACTATCAGCCTCAGCACCAACAACATCAGGTTACTATCAGCCTCAGCACCTACAACATCAGGTTACTATCAGCCTCAGCACCTACAACATCAGGTTACTATCAGCCTCAGCACCTACAACATCAGGTTACTATCAGCCTCAGCACCTACAACACAACATCAGGTTACTATCAGCCTCAGCACCTACAACATCAGGTTACTACCAGCCTCAGCACCAACAACACAACATCAGGTTACTATCAGCCTCAGCACCAACAACACAACATCAGGTTACTATCAGCCTCAGCACCTACAACATCAGGTTACTACCAGCCTCAGCACCAACAACATCAGGTTACTATCAGCCTCAGCACCAACAACATCAGGTTACTATCAGCCTCAGCACCAACAACATCAGGTTACTATCAGCCTCAGCACCAACAACATCAGGTTACTATCAGCCTCTGCACCTACAACACAGCATCAGGTTACTATCAGCCTCAGCACCGACAACACAACATCAGGTTACTATCAGCCTCAGCACCTACAACACAACATCAGGTTACTATCAGCCTCAGCACCTACAACACAACATCAGGTTACTATCAGCCTCAGCACCTACAACATCAGGTTACTACCAGCCTCAGCACCTACAACATCAGGTTACTACCAGCCTCAGCACCAACAACATCAGGTTACTGTCAGCCTCAGCACCTACAACATCAGGTTACTACCAGCCTCAGCACCAACAACACAACATCAGGTTACTGTCAGCCTCAGCACCTACAACATCAGGTTACTACCAGCCTCAGCACCAACAACACAACATCAGGTTACTATCAGCCTCAACACCTACAACACAACATCAGGTTACTGTCAGCCTCAACACCTACAACATCAGGTTACTATCAGCCTCAGCACCTACAACATCAGGTTACTATCAGCCTCAACACCAACAACATCAGGTTACTATCAGCCTCAGCACCAACAACATCAGGTTACTATCAGCCTCAGCACCAACAACATCAGGTTACTATCAGCCTCTGCACCTACAACACAGCATCAGGTTACTATCAGCCTCAGCACCTACAACACAACATCAGGTTACTATCAGCCTCAGCACCTACAACACAACATCAGGTTACTATCAGCCTCAGCACCTACAACACAACATCAGGTTACTATCAGCCTCAGCACCTACAACATCAGGTTACTACCAGCCTCAGCACCTACAACATCAGGTTACTACCAGCCTCAGCACCAACAACATCAGGTTACTATCAGCCTCAGCACCAACAACATCAGGTTACTACCAGCCTCAGCACCAACAACATCAGGTTACTACCAGCCTCAGCACCTACAACACAACATCAGGTTACTACCAGCCTCAGCACCAACAACATCAGGTAACTATCAGCCT
>NC_068443.1:4981936-5036229 GCF_023373465.1 Oncorhynchus keta | reverse complement strand
CTATTTATTTAGCCAGGATAGTCTGCTTAGCAACTGGTTGACAGGAAGTCCGAGGATAAAGATCACACTCCTTCCATATCTCCAAGTAGAAAATCACCTTCATGGGTGGATATTTGTGATATGGTGCAGCTCCTGTAGCCAGCTCTATGGCTGTGATCCCAAAACTCCAGATATCTGCTTTGTAGTCATAACCTCTGACCTGAGGAGACATGAAGGATAATGGTAAGATATCTTAGAGAGAGCCCGAGAGAGACAAAGTGAGAGAAAGAGGATATTCCCCCCCCACCTGCTCCATGACCTCTGGGGCCATCCAACATGGTGTCCCAACAAACGTCTTCCTGACCTTGGTCCTGGTCATGTCTCCTCCAGCCGCTAAGAAGGCACTCACACCAAAGTCTGGGAGAGACAGACAGACGGGGGGTGAGGAGCGGTGAGAGAGAAACTCAGTCCTCGGGACCTCGAGGGGTCCATGTTTTGTTTGTTTACCCTAACACTACACAGCTAATCGAAGCTTGATGATTAGTAGTTGAATCAGCGGTGTAGTGCTAGGGGGAAACTAAACTAAAGCGTGCACCTCTTGGGGTCCAGAGGAACGAGTTCGGGGAAACCCCGGCACAAATTTGATAGGATTTGCAGTGGTAAAAAAAAAAAAAAAAAACACACGCAAAAAAAAAAAAACCATTTAATACTTTAACAGCATAAATCTATAAGAAAAAAAGCAGTTAAGGTTTTAGGACATGTGACTATACCTGCGATTTGCACTGAGCCATCGTCACCGAGAAGAATATTTCCGGCCTTTAGATCCCTGTGAATAGAAGAAAGCAGACAAACCAGTATGTATCTGGAGTAACCTGTAAATGAAACCAAACTACACGCAAATGCCAGGGAATGACAAGTAGTAGCTTAGTGTATATAAAAGGTTTTTTTTCCTAATAGAGGGCTACTGCTACAAACACAGGCATGTCGGTCACACGACCAAAGAGGACTTATTATCCAGTGTGTATGTGGCTTGTTTTAGCTGTGAACAGTTAGCTCTTTTTAATAGCTCACAATAAGTGCCCTGTAGTTTAGTGCTTACTGTTTCAACAACTCAAGCCCCCCCTCCCCCCCTTTTTTACTTATCAGGTCTTAACGGTTGTAAATCAGCCAAACATGCTGAGCAGCGCATATTAGTGAAGAGGAGTCAATATTCTGTGTGTCTGTGGCTCGTTGTTTAGATGTACAACACTGTAGTGCTTCCTGGCGAGAGAAGCTGTGACATAAAACAAAACCTCTTTAACAATGCATAAAGCCCTCTATAAAATATTGATCAATATGGGACAATGTGAAAGCCCACGAAGCCGAACTATGTGGCTTCGCCAGAGTAGATCTTCAAATTTTTTTTTTTTTTAAAAGACCAAAAAAAGGAGTTAGTAGTTTGGTTCATAAATTAATGACAATGAATGAATGAGAGAGTTAAAATAAGGAAGTGTGCCAATTTTTGAATCTGACAACTCCAACATGCACACCTATAATTTGACTGTGGTCAGTGGAAGAAGAAAAACATAAAATGTCAAAATCAATGCTAAAAATTTCAAGTACAAGTTGAATTTAAGTTGAAGGTAAAAAAACAAACAAATAAAATGTGTCCTGACCTGTGGATCTGCCCGTTCTTATGCAGGTACTCCAGTCCTTCTAGAACCTCTTTGAGGATGGTGGCTATGGACGACTCATCCAGAACCCCAGACTTATGTTCCCCACGAGATATGATGTGTTTAATGATGTCCAGTACTGAGCCTGACAGAGTGACAAAAGGACCAGGCTACTATTAGTTAGCTGAAGTATCTCTTGAATAGCTGAAGACCAGGCTACTATTAATTAGCTGAAGTATCTCTTGAATAGCTGAAGACCAGGCTACTATTAGTTAATGGAAGTAGATCTCTTGAATAGCTGAAGACCAGGCTACTATTAATTAGCTGAAGTAGCTCTTGAATAGCTGAAGACCAGGCTACTATTAGTTAATGGAAGTAGATCTCTTGAATAGCTGAAGACCAGGCTACTATTAATTAGCTGAAGTATCTCTTGAATAGCTGAAGACCAGGCTACTATTAGTTAATGGAAGTAGATCTCTTGAATAGCTGAAGACCAGGCTACTATTAATTAGCTGAAGGAGATCTTGAATAGCTGAAGACCAGGCTACTATTAATTAGCTGAAGTATCTCTTGAATAGCTGAAGACCAGGCTACTATTAGTTAGCTGAAGTAGATCTTGAATAGCTGAAGACCAGGCTATTATTAGTTAGCTGAAGTAGATCTTGAATAGCTGAAGACCAGGCTACTTTTAGTTAATGGAAGTAGATCTCTTGAATAGCTGAAGACCAGGCTACTATTAATTAGCTGAAGTATCTCTTGAATAGCTGAAGACCAGGGTACTATTAGTTAGCTGAAGTATCTCTTGAATAGCTGAAGACCAGGCTACTATTAGTTAGCTGAAGTATCTCTTGAATAGCTGAAGACTAGGCTACTATTAGTTAGCTGAAGTATCTTTGAATAGCTGAAGACCAGGCTACTATTAGTTAGCTGAAGTAGATCTTGAATAGCTGAAGACCAGGGTACTATTATTTAGCTGAAGTATCTCTTGAATAGCTGAAGACCAGGCTACTATTAATTAGCTGAAGTATCTCTTGAATAGCTGAAGACCAGGCTACTATTAGTTAATGGAAGTAGATCTTGAATAGCTGAAGACTATTAGTTAACGGAAGTAGATCTTGAATAGCTGAAGACTATTAGTTAACGGAAGTAGATCTTGAATAGCTGAAGACTATTAGTTAACGGAAGTAGATCTTGAATAGCTGAAGACCAGGCTACTATTAATTAGTGACATGTTTTAGTTCGGTGCAGCGATAGAGCGGTGTTTGAACTAGGCCTCTGAACTTTATTACTGCTATGTTTTACCTTGGCTTGTAATGAAATGTCTGTAACAGCTTAGAGTCCTATCCCTCGATCTCTTGACATTGTTAATGCATGCCAGGAGGATGGAGAGTACCGCAGCTGAGCCAAGGCCACAGCTGGAGAGAAGCTGCTGCTCAGGGCCCTGCTTCCTCCAGACAGGGACCTGTAGTGCCTGGTAGTCAGGAAGCTGGGATGGAGATGAACCAAGCTAACCATCCTCCTAGAGAGCTACTAGACGTGCAGGGTTTTGCTTCAGCCCTGTATTAACCGCTGGAGGACTAACAGCTGGGGCTTATAGAGTCTGAAGTGTCTGTTTCGATGTGGGCAGGCGCAGGGGTGGCCAACCAGTTCCTGGAGAGCAGGGTTTTGCTCTAGCCCTGCTCGATGATTTGTTGAATCAGGTGATTACAGTAGGGATGGAGGACAACCATCAACCGCCTCTGTTATAGTAGTGCTAAGCAGACTGCAGCGTTTCCTCTAATCAACGCTTTATGCAAGGCGTGCCGCCACCAAGTAAAGAGCTACATAAGTGGTATTTATGCTCCACTACTTCCTTGCCTGGTACCGTCCCTAAAGCAATACCCACCACCACTGAGGAGTCGCATCACCAGCCACAGCTCATCCTTCACTACGAAAGACGTATAGTAGGACACAATGTTGGGGTGGTGGCACTGGGACATGGCCTGGATCTCTTTCTGCAAGGAGAGAGAGAGAGAGAGAGAGAGAAAGAAACAGAATGAATGAGCTTCAATGGCTCAGCACATTGTACAGTAAAGAGTTTGAGTCTTGACTCCAACAACGCAGTAACATATTTCCATTCTGGACAGGCCAAGTGGAAATTTCTCCATATTGCTTATGCTTAACCAATCCTAGTCAGATTTACACAAGAGTTTAAGGGGTTGATTTGTTGATTGAATATCAGTCTCTAGAGGAAGGCTAAATCTCCACAGCTGTTCTGCTTGTTGTGAACCTGACTGCTCACATGACAGAGCAGGCCCCCCCAATAGGGAAGACTGAGTGAAGAGTGACCTAGGTTGTCACTACCATAGAAATACTTGGACAAACATATTCAAGTCACTGTGCCATGATGGCTGAAGTCAAATCACTGTGCCTTTTTCCGTTCTAGTTATGCTATGTCACTATTGGCATAATCCCCAAGACAAACTTGATTGAGTTGCCAAGACAGGGCAGAGTAGATCCGGGGGCTACTGGCTGTTAAGCAAAAAGGGCTGAAAAATGCTGTGTTGGTGTCTGTCCAGCTGCTGGCCTGAGCTCATCTGATTTACACTGACAGCCTGTGTGTGTGTACGTGCATTTGCGTACGTGCATTTGTGTACGTGGATGTGTGTGTACGTGGATGTGCGTGTGTGTGTGTGTTCCTGCTGCTGTACTCTCATCTTTCACAGGCCCACATTACAGCTAAGCTATACCATAGGCTATGTCAAATGATTAGCTAGTATTGATTAGACAGTATTGATTGCTATAATGTCAATTGTGCTCTCTGTGGTTGGGTTACCAGGAGCTCGTCCATGCTGGTCTGACACTTCTCCAGGTTGATGCGTTTAATGGCCACCCTCTCCTTCCTGGGCTCACAGTAGGCCGCCTGCACCACGGCCGTGGCACCACTCCCTGAAGAGGAAACGAAAGGGGAAGAATTACAATGTAACACATATCCAAGAGGGAAGCCAGTGGCACCACTCCCTGAAGATGAAACAAAGGGGGTAAGAATTACAATGTAACACACATCCAAGAGGGAAGCCAGTGGCACCACTCCCTGAAGAGGAAACGAAAGGGGAAGAATTACAATGTAGCACACATCCAAAAGGGAAGCCAGTGGCACCACTTGCAGGGACAAACCAAGAGTAAGACAAAATAAGATACATTTTTTATTAAAAAGTATGAATTTCAGCAAAACAAAGAAAGACATGCGTGAATGTTAAGGGTTTAAGAAAGTACTTTTTTTTTTAGTATTGAGACAATGATTTGAAATAGTTGGAGGTTCATTCAAAAACCACTAGCCTGCAGATCATTCCTGGAGGAGTTGAGGTACTTGGCAAGATACCAGAAAACTACAACAAAAATGAACTATTCTTCTGTATTTTTACTACAAACAAATATTGCTGGAAAGTTGTTTGACGTGTCTTTTTGCCATTTGTATCAAAAGTGATTAGCTAGTGAGATACAGAGAGTCTTAATAAAAAAAGGACAAAATGTATTAAGTGTGAGGTCTCAAACGTCAACTACTAAACTAGATTATGCATATAACGTTAGCTAGCTACATGTCTTATGCATTGTACAGGAAGAATAACAAACATAACGCGGTCCATATCACAAAAAGAAAAGCCTGAATAATACCAACTCCTTGCTACCACAAAGGTATGAGTGGAGTGACTCATACTAAGCCCCATCATGTCTTCTTTCAGCGAAGGCACCACCCACCTCCATACTTCAACTATGCTGCCCGACTTAGCTAGCTACTGTAGCTAACGACGTTAGCTACTAGGCTAGTGAAACAAGTTAGCATCTGGGGGAGAAAAAAAAAGCTAACAAGGTAGCTAATTAGCTAGCTAGCAACCTATGAACGAAAAGAGAAACAGATGCTTAAGTTACTTATATATAATAGCCTAGTTAGCTGTCAAAAATAAGGTTGGTTAGCTGTAGCTAGGTTTAACGTTAGTTAACCAGCTTTAAGTTAAGGTTAGCTAAATAGCTGCCTTGCGTAAAAGCTAGCTAAGAGGTTAGCACGCTAGCTAACCTAGCGACATACTCACCAATCACCTCGTTGAGTACATAGTCGTCCTTGTTGATGGACCAAGTTTGAGCACTCGAGTCCTCTGCCATGGCTTCGTTGGAGGTTTACGGTGTTATAAGGAATGTGGTGGGGGTTTGGTTTTCTTGAAATATAACGAGATAATTACTCCATTCGGCTCGTGATGTTAGCTACCTCGCCCTGACAGTTCCTGCTGCTGCTGCTACTACTACTGTCAACACAACTTTGACACTTGCGAGGCTCCTCACGTCCTTGCGTGGCAAACATTGGAAGGAAAAAGCCGCCATCTTGAGTGTGGCACTTAAACAATACCTATGTATTTATGTGTATTTAACCTTTATTTAACAAGGCAAGTCAGTTAAGAACAAATCAAATTATTATTTACAATGACGGCCTACCAAAAGGCAAAAGACCTCATGTGGGGACGGGAGCTGGGATAAAAAATAATCATAATAAAAAATACAAAAATGAATATAGGCTAAAACACACATTAAAACAACAGAGACTCCTCATAAAGAGAGACCTAACAGAACAAAGCCATCACCTACAGAGAGATTAAGAGTCCCCTAAGCAAGCTGGTCTTGGGGCTCTGTTCACAAACACAAACAGACCCCACAGAACCCCAGGACAGCAACACAATTAGACCCAACCAAATCATGAGAAAACGAAAACGTAATTACTTGACACATTGGATAGAACCAACAAAAAAACAGAAAAAACTAGAATGCGATTTGGCTGTAAACAGAATATCTGAGAACTGTGGCAGAACACCTGAGCACTGTGACTGACCTAAACTTAAGGAAAGCGTTGATTATGTACAGGCTCAGTAGCCTTGCTATTGAGAAAGGCCACCGTAGGCAGACACACTCCCCACAAAATGAGGTGACAACTGAGCTGCACTTCCTAACCTCCTGCAAGATTTATGCCCATATTAGAGATACATATTTCACCCATATTACACAAGCCCACAAAGAAAACATCCCGTTTTGATAAACTCCCATATCTACTGGGTGAAATACCACAGTGTGCCATCACAGCGGCAAGATTTGTGAACTGTTGCCACAAGAAAAGGGCAACCTGTGAAGAACAAACGCCATTGTAAATACAACCCATATTTATGTTCATTTATTTACCCTTTTGTACATCATTACAACACTGGATACAGCCATAATATCACACTTCAAATGTCTCAATTCCTTTGAAATTTTTGTGAGTGTAATGTTTACTCTTAATTTTTGATTGTTTATTTCACTTTTGTTTATTATCTATTTCACTTGCTTTGGCAATGTAAACATATGTTTGCCATTCCAATAAAGCCCTTGAATTGAATTGATAGATTAATTTATTAGTCACATGCACAGGGTCGCAGATGTAACAGCAGGGTGAAATTGTTAAACTCGGAGCTCCAATATTGCAGGTCAAAGAGAACTCAAATGTGCTCTGCATAACATACACTACTAATTGACATATATTTGTATGCCTCCTGGTCAGTATATTTGCAGACACAGACAGAAGATAGCAGTTCAGTCATCTGTACCCAATACAGCAAGTCTTCAACATGTTCTTATAGCCTACATATTCTTACCTCTTTGTTGATTGATATCCATTGAATAGTGTCCATTTTCTGCTTTTAGAAAGATTTGCCCAAATATGAAAAGACAGATGGTTTCATTATAATACCAGTGGTGTAAAGTACTAAAGTAAAAAATACTTTAAAGTAATACTTAAGTAGTTTTTGGGGGGTAGCTGTACTTTACTTTACTATTTTTATGTTTGATAACTAAGGAGGTTCCTCGTTTAATTAACCCCACCTCCTGAAGAACCTTTTGGGGGCAATTTTCAGTGACAAGAACCCTACGGTTCTTCAAAGAACTTTGAGGATCTCAGAAGAACCCTTGTTGAACCCCTAATTTTTAGAGTTACACGTGTGCTAGAAGCATTTCCTTTCTGTCTTCATACTGTTAGGTCTCAGGATCTAAACGTGCCCCCCAGGCCATGAATTTATAACGTTTCCCCACAAGAGGGCGCACCGCACTCAATATCTGGCTCTCGGGAAGGGGGTTTTCACTAGTTACCACGGCCACAAAGTAATATTTAACATTTATGGAAACAAAGATGTGCTTTTTTTAATCTTCATTCAAGGTTCGGGTATAAGGCTAGCAGTGTGAGTTAAGGTTAGGTTTAAAATCTGGAGACAAAAACATATATTTTAGAAATAGGCGAAGGTTAACCATAATTATGACTTTGTGACTGTGGTACCTAGTGAATACCGTGTGGAACGTGATTATATTCATGTCCAGTTTAATGAGGTTGTTGTGTAAACAATAATGCGACAGTTCTTTTTATACAAGCAACAGTTCCAGAACACAATGGCCTTGTGTTACGGTGAAGTCATAACAGGAGTCTATGAAATGCATTACATCACAGTTCAACACAGAACAGACCATAACACTTGACATGACAACAGCTAAACCAAATTCTGCAACAATAAGGTGACGCATGATGCTAATTCTAAAGAAAAGACTACAGATCTAACGTGGCTAAACAGAATATTCCCCGGCATCGGCACAAGACTTTCAGACAAACTTCACAGGTGGCATAAAGTCCTAATTGTGTAAAACTTGTTTTTTTTCCCGTTAGTTTCATGTGGGAATAAATTAATTTATGAGGAAGTACGAGAGAACACCTATTTTTAAAATAGGAGTACACTTAACACATTGGGTAAGCCTAAATGACGAGCCAATTACTCTCGAGTCTGAGTTTCACCCCAAGTATTCAAAACCTAAAATATTATGAGGATGATCTTGAAACAAGATCTATGAGTGAGAGGATCTTGGAGAGCAGCAACGTTCCTGGGGGTTGTGGGTAAAGCCACGTGAGCGTAAGGAAGAAACCACATGCAAAAAGTGGTAAGCAAATTAATTATTGATTTTTTTAAAATCACAAATTCAAATGAATTTATGGTGTTATAGGTTTCCTGATGCTTGTATCGAAACCAAAGGAGATAGTTATACATGAAGACACATCCTTCTGGCTGCTATAGTCAAAATGTTTGCCTAGGTAAGTGGAGCCGATGGCCACAATGCCCCATACAATAAGGATCAGATTTAGTCCGTTTTATGAGTCACATGGATAGTATTTTTGTGAGGCGTATGAACTCAAGGACAACAACCACCCGAGACACTGCCTGTTCACCCCGCTACCATCCACACAGCGAGGTCAGTACAGGTGCATCAAAGCAGGGATCGAGAGACTGAAAAAAACAGCTACTATCTCAAGGCCATCAGACTGTTAAACTGAAAGGCTGCTGCATACACACAGACTTGAAATCATTGGCCACTTTAATAAATGGATCACTAGCCAGTTTAATAATGCCACTTTAATAACGTTTACATATCTTGCATTCCTCATCTCATATGTACTGTATATGCTATATTTTATACCATCTATTGCATCTTGTCTATGCCGCTCTGTCATTGCTCAACCATATATTTATATGTATATATTCTTATTCCATTCCTTTACTTAGATTTGTGTGTATTAGGTATTTGTTGTGGAATTGTTAGATTACTTGTTAGATATTACTGGACTGTCGGAACTAGAAGCACAAGCCTTTTCACTACACTCGCAATAACATCTGCTAACCATGTGACCAATAACATCTGCTAACTATGTGACCATTAACATCTGCTAACCATGTGACCATTAACATCTGCTAACCATGTGACCATTAACATCTGCTAACCATGTGACCATTAACATCTGCTAACTATGTGACCAATAACATCTGCTAACCATGTGACCATTAACATCTGCTAACTATGTGACTAATAACATCTGCTAACCATGTGACCAATAACATCTACTAACCATGTGACCATTAACATCTGCTAACCATGTGACCAATGACATCTACTAATCATGTGACCATTAACATCTGCTAACCATGTGACCATTAACATCTGCATTTACATTTAAGTCATTTAGCAGACGCTCTTATCCAGAGCGACTTACAAATTGGTGCATTCACCTTATGACATCTAGTAGAATAGTCACTTTAAAATAGTGCATCTAAATCTTAAAGGGGGGGGTGAGAAGGATTACTTATCCTATCCTAGGTATTCCTTAAAGAGGTGGGGTTTCAGGTGTCTCCGGAAGGTGGTGATTGACTCCGCTGTCCTGGCGTCGTGAGGAGTTTGTTCCACCATTGGGGGCCAGAGCAGCGAACAGTTTTGACTGGGCTGAGCGGGAACTGTACTTCCTCAGTGGTAGGGAGGCGAGCAGGCCAGAGGTGGATGATCGCAGTGCCCTTGTTTGGGTGTAGGGCCTGATCAGAGCCTGGAGGTACTGAGGTGCCGTTCCCCTCACAGCTCCGTAGGCAAGCACCATGGTCTTGTAGCAGATGCGAGCTTCAACTGGAAGCCAGTGGAGAGAGCGGAGGAGCGGGGTGACGTGAGAGAACTTGGGAAGGTTGAACACCAGACGGGCTGCGGCGTTCTGGATGAGTTGTAGGGGTTTAATGGCACAGGCAGGGAGCCCAGCCAACAGCGAGTTGCAGTAATCCAGATGGGAGATGACAAGTGCCTGGATTAGGACCTGCGCCGCTTCCTGTGTGAGGCAGGGTCGTACTCTGCGGATGTTGTAGAGCATGAACCTACAGGAACGGGCCACCGCCTTGATGTTAGTTGAGAACGACAGGGTGTTGTCCAGGATCACGCCAAGGTTCTTAGCGCTCTGGGAGGAGGACACAATGGAGTTGTCAACCGTGATGGCGAGATCATGGAACGGGCAGTCCTTCCCCGGGAGGAAGAGCAGCTCCGTCTTGCCGAGGTTCAGCTTGAGGTGGTGATCCGTCATCCACACTGATATGTCTGCCAGACAGGGCTTGGCTGCCTGAGGCGGTTCTCAATCAGAGTCAGGTGATTCTCGTTGTCTCTGATTGGGAACCGTATTTAGGTAGCCTGGTTTCGCTTGGTATTTCGTGGGTGATTGTTCCTGTCTCTGTGTAGTTTCACCAGATAGGCTGTAATTAGGTTTCACGTTCCGTTTGTTGTTTTGTATTGTATAGTTATTTCATGTATCGTCATTTCATTCATTAAAGAACATGAGTAAAAACCACGCTGCGTTTCGGTCCGACTCTCTTTCGTCAAACGAAGAACGCCGTTACAGAATCACCCACCACACACGGACCGAGTGGCGTGGTAACAGGCAGCTGGAGCAGCGAAGGGAGGACGTTATGGACAGCAGAGGAATGGAGTATACGACGTGGGAAGAAATAGACAGGTGGGCGGCCGACCCAGAGAGAGTGCAGGAGCCCGCCTGGGATTCGCTCGAGCAGTGCGAAGAGGGCTATAGGAGAATGGAGTTGAAAAGGAAGACACGGCGGCGCAGAGCGAAAACCGAAAGTAACCCCCAAATATTTATTGGGGGAGGGCTCAGAGAGAGAGTGGCTGAGTCAGGAGTCAGACCTGAGCCAATTCTCCCTGTTAATCGTGAAGAGCAGTTGCAGTGGGAGAGGCTGCACCACTTGGAGAATTGGACATGGGAGGAGGAATTAGACGGAAAAGGACCCTGGGCTCAGCCTGGAGAATATCGCCGTCCCAAGGAAGAAATAGAGGCGGCTAAAGCGGAGAGGCGCTGGTATGAGGAGGCAGCACGGCGACGCGGTTGGAAGCCCGAAAAGCAGCCCCAAAAAATTATTGGGGGGGGGGGGCTTAAAGGGAGTATGGCTATGCCAGGTAGGAGACCTGCGCAAACTCCCTGTGCTCACCGGTGGGCTAGAGAGACCGGGCAGACATTGTGTTATGCTATGGAGCGCACAGTGTTTCCAGTGGGGGTGCATAGCCCGGTGCGGTTCATACCAGCCCTTCCTATTGGCCGGGCTAGAGTGGGCATCGAGCCAGGTAAGCTTGGGCAGGCTCGGTGCTCAAGAGCTCCAGTGCGCCTGCACGGTCCGGTCTATCCAGAGCCACCTCCACACACCAGTCCTCCGGTAGCAGCTCCCCGCACCAGGCTTCCTGTGCGTGTCCTCAATCCTGTAGCACCAGTTCCAGCACCACGCACCAGGCCTTCTGTGCGCCTCGCCTGTTCAGCACAGCCAGAGCCTTCCTTCCCTCCTGCGCTGTCGGAGTCTCTCGCCTGTTCAGCACAGCCAGAGCCTTCCTGCGCTACTGGAGTCTCCTGTCTGTTCAGCGCTATCAGAGCCTTCCTTCCCTCCTGCGCTGTCGGAGTCTCCCGCCTGTTCAGCGCTATCAGAGCCTTCCTCCTCTACAATGCTGCCGGAGCCTCCTGCCTGTTCGGAGCAGCCTGAGCTGCCAGTCTGCAGGGAGCTGTCAGCCTGCATGGAGCAGTCAAAGCTGTCAGTCTGCATGACGCAGCCAGAGCTGTCAGTCTGCAAAGAGCTGCCAGCCTGCAAGGAGCTGCCAGTCTGCAAGGAGCTGCCAGTCTGCAAGGAGCTGTCAGTCTGCAAGGAGCTACCAGTCTGCAGGGTGCTGTCAGCCTGCATGGAGCAGTCAGAGCTGTCAGTCTGCATAAAGCAGCCAGAGCTGTCAGCCTGCATGGAGCAGTCAAAGCTGTCAGTCTGTTCGAAGCAGCCAGACCTGTCAGTCTGCATGAAGCAGCCAGAGCTGTCAGTCTGCAAAGAGCTGTCAGTCTGCAAAGAGCTGCCAGTCTGCAAGGAGCTGTCAGCCTGCATGGAGCTGCCAGAGCTGTCAGTCTGCAAGGAGCTGTCAGTTTGCATAGAGCAGCTTGATCCGCCAGTCAGCCATGATCTTCTAGATCTGCCAGTCAACCAGATTCTTCCAGATCTGCCAGTCAACCAGTCTCTTCCAGATCTGCCAGTCAACCAGTCTCTTCCAGATCTGCCAGTCAACCAGTCTCTTCCAGATCTGCCAGTCAACCAGTCTCTTCCAGATCTGCCAGTCAACCAGTCTCTTCCAGATCTGCCAGTCAACCAGTCTCTTCCAGATCTGCTAGTCAACCAGAATCTTCCAGATCCGCCAGCCAGCCAGGATCTACCGGAGCCTACTACCTGCCTGAGCTTCATCTCAGTACTGGGCTTGCTCTCAGTACTGGGCTTCCTCTCAGTACTGGGCTTTCTCTCAGTACTGGGCTTCCCCTCAGTTCCGGGTTGCCCCTCAGTTCCGGGCTGCCCCTCAGTTCAGAGCTGCCCCTCAGTCCCGAGCTGCCCCTCAGTCCCGAGCTGCCCCTCAGTCCCGAGCTGCCCCTCAGTCCCGAGCTGCCCCTCCGTGCCTCAGAGCTGCCCCTCAGTCCCGAGCTGCCCCTCAGTGCCCCTCAGTCCCGAGCTGTCCCTCAGTCCCGAGATGCCCCTCAGTCACGAGCTGCTCCTCAGTTCTGTGGGGTTCTGGGTGAGGACTATTAGGCCATGGTCGGCGGCGAGGGTGGATTATCCCAGGACGCGAAGGGGAGGAACTAGGACATTAATGGAGTGGGGTCCACATCCCGAGCCGGAACCGCCACCATGGACAGACGCCCACCCGGACCCTCCCTATGGTTTTGAGGTGCGTCCGGGAGTCCACACCTTAGGGGGGTTCTGTCACACCTTGGTCTTAGTATTTTGTGTTTTCTTTAAATATTTGGTCAGGCCAGGGTGTGACATGGGTTTATGTTGTTGTATTTTGTATTGGGGTTTTTGTATTATTGGGATTGCGGCTGAGTAGGGGTGTTGTATGGGCTTGGCTGCCTGAGGCGGTTCTCAATCAGAGTCAGGTGATTCTCGTTGTCTCTGATTGGGAACCGTATTTAGGTAGCCTGGTTTCGCTTGGTATTTCGTGGGTGATTGTTCCTGTCTCTGTGTAGTTTCACCAGATAGGCTGTAATTAGGTTTCATGTTCCGTTTGTTGTTTTGTATTGTATAGTTATTTCATGTATCGTCATTTCATTCATTAAAGAACATGAGTAAAAACCACGCTGTGTTTCGGTCCGACTCTCTTTCGACAAACGAAGAACGCCGTTACACTCAAACCCAGAGAACTTGCCTACAAATTGTCACATCGAAATAACATCCCCGTCCCAGACAGCTGGTCAAGAAATGGAAGGGTGAGTGATAATGAACAGAGAGATTTATATCTGAATGTGTAGGCATACATTGAAGTTATACAATGTACCACATCCCCATTCCATGAATGAAGGTAAGTTGGGTATGAATGATTCATATGAACGATTCAGTTAGATGCATAACAAAGAAGACAGACAGTATATTACTGTAGCACTGCTTTCTGAACAATGTTAAACATGTGGTAACCCTTAACTTGAAGGGTATCTAGGCTACATAAGGACTTCATAACCCATACATAACACATTCATAACACATTAATAACCCATTCATAACCCATACATAACCCATACATAACACATTCATAACAGATTCATAACCCATACATAACACATTCATAACAGATTCATAACCCATACATAACACATTCATAACCCATACATAACCCATACATAACCCATACATAACCCATTCATAACCCATACATAACACATTCATAACAGATTCATAACCCATACATAACACATTCATAACAGATTCATAACCCATACATAACACATTCATAACAGATTCATAACCCATACATAACACATTCATAACCCATACATAACCCATACATAACCCATACATAACCCATACATAACCCATACATAACCCATACATAACCCATACATAACACATTCATAACCAATACATAACCCATACATAACCCATACATAACACATTCATAACAGATTCATAACCCATACATAACCCATACATAACCCATTCATAACCCATACATAACCCATACATAACACATTCATAACAGATTCATAACCCATACATAACACATTCATAACCATACATAACCCATTCATAACCATACATAACCCATTCATAACCCATACATAACACATTCATAACCCATACATGCATAAGCAGTCCATAAGTATTTCATTAATGCATTGTACGTATTCTGCTGTTATAGTTTAACTGAGTATTATTCTTTAAAAAAAAACACATTTTATTTAACCTTTTATTTATTAACCTTTATTTAACTACCCCGGTCTAAATCCTGACCTGACTATGACCTACTGTAGACAGAGGAAACACCAGAGGAGATGAAACCCAACTCTGATAAGCATGAGAGCTAATAGAAGGCCATGTCTGGAGATGATTGGTTGAGAGGTGTACTATGAATGGTATGAATGCGGTTGTTATTTTTTTGTTGTTGTTTTCCTCCTTCTGATGACCAGGTGGTGAATCGCATCTCTGCATGTCTGGCAGACATATCAGTGTGGATGACGGATCACCACCTCAAGCTGAACCTCGGCAAGACGGAGCTGCTCTTCCTCCCGGGGAAGGACTGCCCGTTCCATGATCTCGCCATCACGGTTGACAACTCCATTGTGTCCTCCTCCCAGAGCGCTAAGAACCTTGGCGTGATCCTAATAATAATAATATATAATATATGCCATTTAGCAGACGCTTTTATCCAAAGCGACTTACAGTCATGTGTGCATACATTCTACGTATGGGTGGTCCCGGGAATCGAACCCACTACCCTGGCGTTACAAGCGCCATGCTCTACCAACTGAGCTACAGAAGGACCACAATCCTGGACAACACCCTGTCGTTCTCAACTAACATCAAGGCGGTGGCCCGTTCCTGTAGGTTCATGCTCTACAACATCCGCAGAGTACGACCCTGCTTCACACAGGAAGCGGCGCAGGTCCTAATCCAGGCACTTGTCATCTCCCGTCTGGATTACTGCAACTCGCTGTTGGCTGGGCTCCCTGCCTGTGCCATTAAACCCCTACAACTCATCCAGAACGCCGCAGCCCGTCTGGTGTTCAACCTTCCCAAGTTCTCTCACGTCACCCCGCTCCTCCGCTCTCTCCACTGGCTTCCAGTTGAAGCTCGCATCCGCTACAAGACCATGGTGCTTGCCTACGGAGCTGTGAGGGGAACGGCACCTCAGTACCTCCAGGCTCTGATCAGGCCCTACACCCAAACAAGGGCACTGCGTTCATCCATCTCTGGCCTGCTCGCCTCCCTACCACTGAGGAAGTACAGTTCCCGCACAGCCCAGTCAAAACTGTTCGCTGCTCTGGCCCCCCAATGGTGGAACACACTCCCTCACGACGCCAGGACAGCGGAGTCAATCACCACCTTCCGGAGACACCTGAAACCCCACCTCTTTAAGGAATACCTAGGATAGGATAAAGTAATCCTTCTCACCCCCCTTAAAAGATTTAGATGCACTATTGTAAAGTGGCTGTTCCACTGGATGTCATAAGGTGAATGCACCAATTTGTAAGTCGCTCTGGATAAGTCGCTCTGGATAAGCGGATAAGAGCGATAAATGACTTAAATGTAAATGTTATCGTTTCATCTTGCCATAAGGTGGTCTTGAAAAGCACAGACTTTTAACGAAATACTATTTGACATGGCAAACTTAAGCAATATGGTACAACAATAATGCTACAGAGCCTTCAGAAAGTATTCACACCCCTTCACTTTTTTGCACATTTTGTTTGTGTTACAGCCGGAATTTAAAATGTATTACATTGAGATTTTGTGTCACTGGCCTACACACAATACCCCATAGTGACATCACAATACCCCATCGTGACATCACAATACCCCATCGTGACATCACAATACCCCATCATGTCAAAGTGTAATTATGTTTGTTGACATTTTTGTTCCAAAGTATAAGTATTCAAACCCCTTTGGTTATGGCAAGCCTAAATAAGTTCAGGAGTAAAACTGTGCCTAACACATCACACAAAAAATTGCATGGACTCACTCTGTGTGCAATAATGATGTTGAACTAGTCTCTGTATCCCACACATACAATTATCTGTAAGGTCCCTCAGTCGAGTAGTGGATTTCAAACACAGATTCAACCACAGAGACCAGGGAGGTTTTCCAATGCCTTGTAAAGAATGGCACATATTGGTAGATGGGGAAGTTATTAATTACACTTTGGATGGTGTATCAATACACACACTCACTACAAAGATACTGGTTTCCTTCCTAACTCAGTTGCCAGAGAGGAAAGAAACCGCTCATGGATTTCACCATGAGGTCAATGGTGACTTTAAAACAGTTACAGAGTTTATTTTTTAATTTATTTTTATTTCACCTTTATTTAACCAGGTAGGCTAGTTGAGAACAAGTTCTCATTTGCAACTGCGACCTGGCCAAGATAAAGCATAGCAGTGTGAACAGACAATACAGAGTTACACATGGAGTAAACAATTAGCAAGTCAATAACACAGTAGAAAAAAAGGGGGAGTCTATATACAATGTGTGCAAAAGGCATGAGGAGGTAGGCGAATAATTACAATTTTGCAGATTAACACTGGAGTGATAAATGATCAGATGGTCATGTACAGGTAGAGATATTGGTGTGCAAAAGAGCAGAAAAGTAAATAAATAAAAACAGTATGGGGATGAGGTAGGTGAAAATGGGTGGGCTATTTACCAATAGACTATGTACAGCTGCAGCGATCAGTTAGCTGCTCAGATAGCTGATGTTTGAAGTTGGTGAGGGAGATAAAAGTCTCCAACTTCAGCGATTTTTGCAATTCGTTCCAGTCACAGGCAGCAGAGTACTGGAACAAAAGGCGAGTGAGATACACCTGCTGGAGCGCGTGCTACGGATGAGTGTTGCCATCGTGACCAGTGAACTGAGATAAGGCGGAGCTTTACCTAGCATGGACTTGTAGATGACCTGGAGCCAGTGGGTCTGGCGACGAATATGTAGCGAGGGCCAGCCGACTAGAGCATACAAGTCGCAGTGGTGGGTGGTATAAGGTGCTTTAGTGACAAAATGGATGGCACTGTGATAGACTGCATCCAGTTTGCTGAGTAGAGTGTTGGAAGCCATTTTGTAGATGACATCGCCGAAGTCGAGGATCGGTAGGATAGTCAGTTTTACTAGGGTAAGCTTGGCGGCGTGAGTGAAGGAGGCTTTGTTGCGGAATAGAAAGCCGACTCTTGATTTGATTTTCGATTGGAGATGTTTGATATGAGTCTGGAAGGAGAGTTTGCAGTCTAGCCAGACACCTAGGTACTTATAGATGTCCACATATTCAAGGTCGGAACCATCCAGGGTGGTGATGCTAGTCGGGCATGCGGGTGCAGGCAGCGATCGGTTGAAAAGCATGCATTTGGTTTTACTAGCGTTTAAGAGCAGTTGGAGGCCACGGAAGGAGTGTTGTATGGCATTGAAGCTCGTTTGGAGGTTAGATAGCACAGTGTCCAATGACGGGCCGAAAGTATATAGAATGGTGTCGTCTGCGTAGAGGTGGATCAGGGAATCGCCCGCAGCAAGAGCAACATCATTGATATATACAGAGAAAAGAGTCAGCCCGAGAATTGAACCCTGTGGCACCCCCATAGAGACTGCCAGAGGACCGGACAGCATGCCCTCCGATTTGACACACTGAACTCTGTCTGCAAAGTAATTGGTGAACCAGGCAAGGCAGTCATCCGAAAAACCGAGGCTATTGAGTCTGCCGATAAGAATATGGTGATTGACAGAGTCGAAAGCCTTGGCAAGGTCGATGAAGACGGCTGCACAGTACTGTCTTTTATCGATGGCGGTTATGATATCGTTTAGTACCTTGAGTGTGGCTGAGGTGCACCCGTGACCGGCTCGGAAACCAGATTGCACAGCGGAGAAGGTATGGTGGGATTCGAGATGGTCAGTGACCTGTTTGTTGACTTGGCTTTCGAAGACCTTAGATAGGCAGGGCAGGATGTATATAGGTCTGTAACAGTTTGGGTCCAGGGTGTCTCTCGCTTTGATGAGGGGGATGACTGCGGCAGCTTTCCAATCCTTGGGGATCTCAGACGATATGAAAGAGAGGTTGAACAGGCTGGTAATAGGGGTTACGACAATGGCGGCGGATAGTTTCAGAAATAGAGGGTCCAGATTGTCAAGCCCAGCTGATTTGTACGGGTCCAGGTTTTGCAGCTCTTTCAGAACATCTGCTATCTGGATTTGGGTAAAGGAGAACCTGGAGAGGCTTGGGCGAGGAGCTGCGGGGGGGCCGGAGCTGTTGGCCGAGGTTGGAGTAGCCAGGCGGAAGGCATGGCCAGCCGTTGAGAAATGCTTATTGAAGTTTTCGATAATCATGGATTTATCGGTGGTGACCGTGTTACCTAGCCTCAGTGCAGTGGGCAGCTGGGAGGAGGTGCTCTTGTTCTCCATGGACTTCACAGTGTCCCAGAACTTTTTGGAGTTGGAACTTCAGGATGCAAACTTCTGCCTGAAGAAGCTGGCCTTAGCTTTCCTGACTGACTGCGTGTATTGGTTCCTGACTTCCCTGAACAGTTGCATATCGCGGGGACTAGTTTAATAGCTGTGAAAGGAGACAACTGAGGATGGATCAACAACATTGTAGTTACTCCACAATACTAACCTAATTGACAGAGTGAAAAGAAGGAAGCCTGTACAGAATAAAAATATTCTAAAACATGCATCCTGTTTGCAATAAGTCACACTAAAGTAAAACTGCAAAAAAATGTGGCAAAGAAATTAACGTTATGTTTGGGGCAAATTCAACACAACACATCACTGAGTACCAGTCTTCATATTTTTAAGCATGGTTGTCACAGTTTTCATAAGGTGAAGGAGAGTCGGACCAAACTGCAGCGTGTATATTGTGATCCATGTTTAATAAAACAAACGTAACACGAATCCAAAACACAAACTCTACAAAACAATAAACGTAATGAAAACCGAAACAGCCTAAACTGGTGCAAACTAACACAGAATAAGGACGTCAAGACACTCAGGACAATCACCCACAATACAACCAAAGAATATGGCTGCCTAAATATGGTTCCCAATCAGAGACAACGATAAACACCTGCCTCTGATTGAGAACCACTTCAGACTAACCTAGAACACCCCACTAAGCTACAATCCCACTATTTACACACCACATACAAAAAACCCATGTCACACCCTGGCCTGACCAAATACATAAAGAAAAACACAAAATACTTCGACCAGGGCGTGACAATGGTGGTAGCTGCATCATGTTATCAGTATTCTTGTCATTGTTAAGGACTTGGGATTTGTTTTATGATAAAAGAAATGGAATAGAGGTAAACACAGGCAAAATCCTAGAGGAAACCCTGGTTCAGTCCGATTTCCAACAGACACTGTGAGACAAATTCATTCAGCAGGACAATAACCTAAATCACAAGGCCAAATATGGAGTTGCTTACCGAGATGACATCGAATTTTCCTGAGTTGCCTAGTCAATCAATCAATCAAATGTATTTATAAAGCCCTTTTGACATCAGCCGATGTCACAAAGTGCTGTACAGAAACCCAGCCTAAAGCCCCAAACAGCAAGCAATGCAGGTGTAGAAGCACGGTGGCTAGGAAAAACTCCATAGAAAGGCAGGAATCTAGGAAGAAACCTAGAGAGGAACCAGGCTATGAGGGGTGGCCAGTCTTCTTCTGGCTGTGCCAGGTGGAAATTATAACAGAACATGGCCAAGATGTTCAAACGTTCATAGATGACCAGCAGGGTCAGATAATAATAATCACAGTGGTTGTAGAGGGTGCGACAAGTCAGCACCTCAGGAGTAAATGTCAGTTGGCTTTTCATAGCTGATCATTCAGAGTTAGAGACAGCAGGTGCGGTGGAGAGAGAGTCGAAAACAGTAGGTCCGGGACAGGTAGCACGACCAGTGAGCAGGTCAGTGTTCCATAGACACAGGCAGAACAGTTGAAACTGGAGCAGCAGCAAGGCCAGGTGGACTGAGGACAGCAAGGTGTCATCAGGCCAGGTAGTCCTGAGGCATGGTCTTAGGGCTCAGGTCCTCTGAGAGAAGAGAGAGAGAGAAAGAGAGCGAGAAGGAAAAAGAGAAAGAGAGAGAGAATTAGAGGGAGCATACTTAAATTCACACAGGACACCGGATAAGACAGGAGAAGTAATCCAGATATAACAGACTGACCCTTGCACCCTGACACATAAACTATTGCAGCATAGATACCGGAGGCTGAGAGAAGAGGGATCGGGAGACACTGTGGCCCTGTCTGACGATACCATCCGGACAGGGCCAAACAGGCAGGATATAACCCCACCCACTTTGTCAAAGCACAGCCCCCACACCACTAGAGGGATATCAACAGACCACCAACCTACCACCCTGAGACAAGGCCGAGTATAGCCCACGAAGTTCTCCCCCACTGCACAAACCCGAGGGTGGCGCCAACCCATACAGTAAGATCATGTCAGTGACTCAACCCACTCAAGTGACGCACCCCTCCGAGGGACGGCATGGAAGAGCACCAGTAAGCCAGTGACTCAGCACCGTAATAGGTTTAGAAGCAGAGAATCCCAGAGAGGGGAACAGGTCACGCAGAGACAGCAAGGGTGGTTCGTTGCTCCAGTGCCTTTCCGTTCACCTTCACACCTCTGGGCCAGACTACACTCAGTCATAGGACCTACTGAAGAGATGAGACTTCAACGAAGACTTACAGGTTGAGACCGAGTCTGTGTCTCTCACATAGATAGGCAGAACATTCCATAAAAATTGAGCTCTATAGGAGAAAGCCCTGCCTCCAGCTGTTTGCTTTGAAATTCTAGGGACAATTAGGAGGCCTGCGTCTTGTGACCGTAGCGTACGTGTAGGTATGTACGGCAGGACCAAATCAGAGAGATAGGTAGGAGCAAGCCCGTGTAATGCTTTGTAGGTTAGCAGTAAAACCTTGAAATCAGCCCTTGCTTTGACAGGAAGCCAATGTAGAGAGGCAAGCACTGGAGTAATTATGATACAATTTTTTGGTTCTAGTCAGGATTCTAGCAGCCGTGTTTAGCACTAACTGAAGTGTATTTAGTGCTCTATCCTGGTAGCTGGAAAGTAGAGCATTTCAGTAGTCTAATCTAGAAGTGACAAAAGCATGGATACATTTTTCTGATATCATTTTTGGACAGAAAGTTTCAGATTTTTTGCAATGTTACGAAGAGAAAAAAAAATGCTGTCCTTGAAATATTTTATTGATATGTTCATCAAAAGAGACACCAGGGTGGTGATTCTAACATGTATTGACTCAGGGGGTTGAATAATTATCTAATCAAGATACGTTTGTGTTTTATTTATTTATATATATATATATATATATGTGTCACGAATATTACCGAAGGTGGCTCCCCTTCTTGTTCGGGTGGCGCTCGGCGGGTCGTCGTCGCCGGTCTACTAGCTGCCATCGATCCTTTGTTCTGTGTTCGTTTTGGTTTTGTGTTCTAATTGGTTTCACCTGTTCATTGTTTGGTTGTTAGGGAGGGGTTATTTATGTTAGTTTAGCCCGCTTCTGTTTGTGCGGGCTTGTTCTTCTGTATTTGTGAGAGGGGTTAGTGTTTCGTTGGGTTTTCTCACTGTCCTGGTATTTCACAATAGGGTACTATTTTGTTTTATAGTTACACCTGTGTTGGGTATAACTATTTAGTTCCTTTGATTTTGGACATTAAAGCGTGTTTCTCCCCCGCATCCTTTGCTCTCTGCGCCTGACTCCACACCCATTCACTCATTGAGCGTTACAATATATATATATGTGTGTGTGTTTTTTATACAAATTTTTTAATTTTTCTTCCACTTTTGACATTGAGTATTTTGTGTAGATCACTGACCAAAAATTACAATTAAATCCAGTTTAATCCCACTTTGTAACACAACAAAATGTGGAAAAAGTCAAGGGGTGTGAATACTTTCTGAAGGCACGTGTATCAAATATACATTTGTCATTTATTGAATAGTTCGTTAATTTAATGGTAGGTGGTAATGTTGTTATTGATACACATCACAGGGAAGTCAGACAACCCTTTTCATGCACCTTCAAAGAACTTTGTTGTATCACAAACAATTAGTCTCGTTTGCATAAAGCCCAGTTGTTCAGGCCTGTATTGGTGCTGTACCAATAGTTTACTGTGTAGCACTACATACATCTCAGGGCTTAAAGGGATGAACAAACATCGGGCAATTGTGGTGCACTTTTCAATTGTGAACCCTGTCGTGCCTCGGAATGAGTCTGTAACCAATTACGTGCAAGCTCAAATCCAATGCAACACATTCATTCTCTGGTTCTCTTCCTGGATGTTGGATTTGTCTCCCCCAGTTTTTCTAATAATGTGATGGCTTTGGAGAGGGTTGAGCATACCTTTCCATCGACCTCTATAGCTTGGGAGAGAGGGATGCCCAGACCATTCATCAGAAGATGGGAATTCTAGGGTTCCATATCTACAGATGTGGGATCTTAATTTGAGCCAGTTTGCTAGAGCAGGAAAATAGCCCTGCTGCAACAGGAAATGTGAATTATTATGTGGATTTTAATTAATTTACATTTTTTATCATTTCTTTAAAGGAAAAATCAAGTCTGAAATTTCTACATCAAAATGACAAACTTCAGAAGCCTTTTTAAACCTCAAATACACTCCTGCAACAGGGTGATCAAATTAAGATCCTACATTTGTATGGGGATGCCTCTTCCCTCTTCCCAGAAGTGAGGTCCTGTCCCTGTGTAAAAGCACACTAATCCCTGTGTGTTAATGATCCCTGTGCCCTGCTGTGCTGACTGAGTGCCGCCCAGAGGTAAGCCTGGCCTGAAAGGGAAGTGCTGAGGGCCACAAGCTCCCCCGGCATCCAGCCGGCAACTTGCCTCTCCATCACTATTGTCGGGGGAAACTGGGTTGGGGGCAGGGCCCGGCTCTAAAATAACTTTTTCATTGGTAGCAGTGCATGGTGCTCTAACCTTTAGTTGGGAGCACCACCAGTACTCTAACCTTTAGTTAGGAGCACCACCAGTACTCTAACCTTTAGTTAGGAGCACTACCAGTGCTATAACCTTTAGTTAGGAGCACCACCAGTACTCTAACCTTTAGTTAGGAGCACCACCAGTACTCTAACCTTTAGTTCGGAGCACCACCAGTACTCTAACCTTTAGTTAGGAGCACCACCAGTGCTATAACCTTTAGTTAGGAGCACCACCAGTACTCTAACCTTTAGTTCGGAGCACCACCAGTACTCTAAACTTTAGTTAGGAGCACCACCAGTACTCTAACCTTTAGTTAGGAGCACCAACAGTGCTATAACCTTTAGTTAGGAGCACCACCAGTACTCTAACCTTTAGTTAGGAGCACCACCAGTGCTATAACCTTTAGTTAGGAGCACCACCAGTACTCTAACCTTTAGTTAGGAGCACCACCAGTGCTATAACCTTTAGTTAGGAGCACCACCAGTACTCTAACCTTTAGTTAGGAGCACTACCAGTGCTATAACCTTTAGTTAGGAGCACCACCAGTACTCTAACCTTTAGTTAGGAGCACCACCAGTACTCTAACCTTTAGTTCGGAGCACCACCAGTACTCTAACCTTTAGTTAGGAGCACCACCAGTGCTATAACCTTTAGTTAGGAGCACCACCAGTACTCTAACCTTTAGTTAGGAGCACCACCAGTACTCTAACCTTTAGTTCGGAGCACCACCAGTACTCTAAACTTTAGTTAGGAGCACCACCAGTACTCTAACCTTTAGTTAGGAGCACCACCAGTGCTATAACCTTTAGTTAGGAGCACCACCAGTGCTATAACCTTTAGTTAGGAGCACCACCAGTGCTATAACCTTTAGTTAGGAGCACCACCAGTACTCTAACCTTTAGTTAGGAGCACCACCAGTGCTATAACCTTTAGTTAGGAGCACCACCAGTACTCTAACCTTTAGTTAGGAGCACCACCAGTGCAGGAGCACCACCAGTGCTATAACCTTTAGTTAGGAGCACCACCAGTACTCTAACCTTTAGTTAGGAGCACCACCAGTACTATAACCTTTAGTTAGGAGCACCACCAGTACTCTAACCTTTAGTTAGGAGCACCACCAGTGCAGGAGCACCACCAGTACTCTAACCTTTAGTTAGGAGCACCACCAGTGCTATAACCTTTAGTTAGGAGCACCACCAGTACTCTAACCTTTAGTTAGGAGCACCACCAGTGCTATAACCTTTAGTTAGGAGCACCACCAGTACTCTAACCTTTAGTTAGGAGCACCACCAGTGCTATAACCTTTAGTTAGGAGCACCACCAGTACTATAACCTTTAGTTAGGAGCACCACCAGTACTCTAACCTTTAGTTAGGAGCACCACCAGTGCAGGAGCACCACCAGTGCTATAACCTTTAGTTAGGAGCACCACCAGTACTCTAACCTTTAGTTAGGAGCACCACCAGTACTATAACCTTTAGTTAGGAGCACCACCAGTGCTCTAACCTTTAGTTAGGAGCACCACCAGTGCTATAACCTTTAGTTAGGAGCACCACCAGTACTCTAACCTTTAGTTAGGAGCACCACCAGTGCTATAACCTTTAGTTAGGAGCACCACCAGTACTCTAACCTTTAGTTAGGAGCACCACCAGTACTCTAACCTTTAGTTAGGAGCACCACCAGTACTCTAACCTTTAGTTAGGAGCACCACCAGTACTCTAACCTTTAGTTAGGAGTACCACCAGTGCTATAACCTTTAGTTAGGAGCACCACCAGTACTCTAACCTTTAGTTAGGAGCACCACCAGTACTCTAACCTTTAGTTAGGAGCACCACCAGTACTCTAACCTTTAGTTAGGAGCACCACCAGTACTCTAACCTTTAGTTAGGAGTACCACCAGTGCTATAACCTTTAGTTAGGAGCACCACCAGTACTCTAACCTTTAGTTAGGAGCACCACCAGTACTCTAACCTTTAGTTAGGAGTACCACCAGTGCTATAACCTTTAGTTAGGAGCACCACCAGTACTCTAACCTTTAGTTAGGAGCACCACCAGTACTCTAACCTTTAGTTAGGAGCACCACCAGTACTCTAACCTTTAGTTAGGAGCACCACCAGTACTCTAACCTTTAGTTAGGAGCACCACCAGTGCTATAACCTTTAGTTAGGAGCACCACCAGTACTCTAACCTTTAGTTAGGAGCACCACCAGTACTCTAACCTTTAGTTAGGAGCACCACCAGTGCTATAACCTTTAGTTAGGAGCACCACCAGTACTCTAACCTTTAGTTCGGAGCACCACCAGTACTCTAACCTTTAGTTAGGAGCACCACCAGTGCTATAACCTTTAGTTAGGAGCACCACCAGTACTCTAACCTTTAGTTAGGAGCACCACCAGTGCTATAACCTTTAGTTAGGAGCACCACCAGTACTCTAACCTTTAGTTAGGAGCACTACCAGTGCTATAACCTTTAGTTAGGAGCACCACCAGTACTCTAACCTTTAGTTAGGAGCACCACCAGTACTCTAACCTTTAGTTCGGAGCACCACCAGTACTCTAACCTTTAGTTAGGAGCACCACCAGTGCTATAACCTTTAGTTAGGAGCACCACCAGTACTCTAACCTTTAGTTCGGAGCACCACCAGTACTCTAAACTTTAGTTAGGAGCACCACCAGTACTCTAACCTTTATTTAGGAGCACCACCAGTGCTATAACCTTTAGTTAGGAGCACCACCAGTACTCTAACCTTTAGTTAGGAGCACCACCAGTGCTATAACCTTTAGTTAGGAGCACCACCAGTACTCTAACCTTTAGTTAGGAGCACCACCAGTACTCTAACCTTTAGTTAGGAGCACCACCAGTACTCTAACCTTTAGTTAGGAGCACCACCAGTACTCTAACCTTTAGTTAGGAGTACCACCAGTGCTATAACCTTTAGTTAGGAGCACCACCAGTACTCTAACCTTTAGTTAGGAGCACCACCAGTACTCTAACCTTTAGTTAGGAGCACCACCAGTACTCTAACCTTTAGTTAGGAGCACCACCAGTACTCTAACCTTTAGTTAGGAGTACCACCAGTGCTATAACCTTTAGTTAGGAGCACCACCAGTACTCTAACCTTTAGTTAGGAGCACCACCAGTACTCTAACCTTTAGTTAGGAGTACCACCAGTGCTATAACCTTTAGTTAGGAGCACCACCAGTACTCTAACCTTTAGTTAGGAGCACCACCAGTACTCTAACCTTTAGTTAGGAGCACCACCAGTACTCTAACCTTTAGTTAGGAGCACCACCAGTACTCTAACCTTTAGTTAGGAGCACCACCAGTGCTATAACCTTTAGTTAGGAGCACCACCAGTACTCTAACCTTTAGTTAGGAGCACCACCAGTACTCTAACCTTTAGTTAGGAGCACCACCAGTGCTATAACCTTTAGTTAGGAGCACCACCAGTACTCTAACCTTTAGTTCGGAGCACCACCAGTACTCTAAACTTTAGTTAGGAGCACCACCAGTACTCTAACCTTTAGTTAGGAGCACCACCAGTGCTATAACCTTTAGTTAGGAGCACCACCAGTACTCTAACCTTTAGTTAGGAGCACCACCAGTACTCTAACCTTTAGTTAGGAGCACCACCAGTACTCTAACCTTTAGTTAGGAGCACCACCAGTACTCTAACCTTTAGTTAGGAGTACCACCAGTGCTATAACCTTTAGTTAGGAGCACCACCAGTACTCTAACCTTTAGTTAGGAGCACCACCAGTACTCTAACCTTTAGTTAGGAGCACCACCAGTACTCTAACCTTTAGTTAGGAGCACCACCAGTACTCTAACCTTTAGTTAGGAGTACCACCAGTGCTATAACCTTTAGTTAGGAGCACCACCAGTACTCTAACCTTTAGTTAGGAGCACCACCAGTACTCTAACCTTTAGTTAGGAGTACCACCAGTGCTATAACCTTTAGTTAGGAGCACCACCAGTACTCTAACCTTTAGTTAGGAGCACCACCAGTACTCTAACCTTTAGTTAGGAGCACCACCAGTACTCTAACCTTTAGTTAGGAGCACCACCAGTGCTATAACCTTTAGTTAGGAGCACCACCAGTACTCTAACCTTTAGTTAGGAGCACCACCAGTGCTATAACCTTTAGTTAGGAGCACCACCAGTGCTATAACCTTTAGTTAGGAGCACCACCAGTACTCTAACCTTTAGTTAGGAGCACCACCAGTACTCTAACCTTTAGTTAGGAGCACCACCAGTGCTATAACCTTTAGTTAGGAGCACCACCAGTGCAGGAGCACCACCAGTGCTATAACCTTTAGTTAGGAGCACCACCAGTGCTATAACCTTTAGTTAGGAGCACCACCAGTACTCTAACCTTTAGTTAGGAGCACCACCAGTACTCTAACCTTTAGTTAGGAGCACCACCAGTACTATAACCTTTAGTTAGGAGCACCACCAGTACTCTAACCTTTAGTTAGGAGCACCACCAGTACTCTAACCTTTAGTTAGGAGTACCACCAGTGCTATAACCTTTAGTTAGGAGCACCACCAGTACTCTAACCTTTAGTTAGGAGCACCACCAGTACTCTAACCTTTAGTTAGGAGCACCACCAGTGCTATAACCTTTAGTTAGGAGCACCACCAGTACTCTAACCTTTAGTTAGGAGCACCACCAGTGCTATAACCTTTAGTTAGGAGCACCACCAGTACTATAACCTTTAGTTAGGAGCACCACCAGTACTCTAACCTTTAGTTAGGAGCACCACCAGTGCTATAACCTTTAGTTAGGAGCACCACCAGTGCTATAACCTTTAGTTAGGAGCACCACCAGTACTCTAACCTTTAGTTAGGAGCACCACCAGTACTCTAACCTTTAGTTAGGAGCACCACCAGTACTCTAACCTTTAGTTAGGAGCACCACCAGTACTCTAACCTTTAGTTAGGAGCACCACCAGTACTCTAACCTTTAGTTAGGAGCACCACCAGTGCTATAACCTTTAGTTAGGAGCACCACCAGTACTCTAACCTTTAGTTAGGAGCACCACCAGTACTCTAACCTTTAGTTAGGAGCACCACCAGTGCAGGAGCACCACCAGTGCTATAACCTTTAGTTAGGAGCACCACCAGTACTCTAACCTTTAGTTAGGAGCACCACCAGTACTATAACCTTTAGTTAGGAGCACCACCAGTACTATAACCTTTAGTTAGGAGCACCACCAGTACTCTAACCTTTAGTTAGGAGCACCACCAGTACTCTAACCTTTAGTTAGGAGCACCACCAGTGCTATAACCTTTAGTTAGGAGCACCACCAGTACTCTAACCTTTAGTTAGGAGCACCACCAGTACTCTAACCTTTAGTTAGGAGCACCACCAGTACTCTAACCTTTAGTTAGGAGCACCACCAGTACTCTAACCTTTAGTTAGGAGCACCACCAGTGCTATAACCTTTAGTTAGGAGCACCACCAGTACTCTAACCTTTAGTTAGGAGCACCACCAGTACTCTAACCTTTAGTTAGGAGCACCACCAGTACTATAACCTTTAGTTAGGAGCACCACCAGTACTCTAACCTTTAGTTAGGAGCACCACCAGTACTCTAACCTTTAGTTAGGAGCACCACCAGTACTCTAACCTTTAGTTAGGAGCACCACCAGTGCTATAACCTTTAGTTAGGAGCACCACCAGTACTCTAACCTTTAGTTAGGAGCACCACCAGTACTCTAACCTTTAGTTAGGAGCACCACCAGTGCTATAACCTTTAGTTAGGAGCACCACCAGTACTCTAACCTTTAGTTAGGAGCACCACCAGTACTCTAACCTTTAGTTAGGAGCACCACCAGTACTCTAACCTTTAGTTAGGAGCACCACCAGTACTCTAACCTTTAGTTAGGAGCACCACCAGTGCTATAACCTTTAGTTAGGAGCACCACCAGTACTCTAACCTTTAGTTAGGAGCACCACCAGTGCTATAACCTTTAGTTAGGAGCACCACCAGTGCTATAACCTTTAGTTAGGAGCACCACCAGTGCTATAACCTTTAGTTAGGAGCACCACCAGTACTCTAACCTTTAGTTAGGAGCACCACCAGTACTCTAACCTTTAGTTAGGAGCACCACCAGTGCAGGAGCACCACCAGTGCTATAACCTTTAGTTAGGAGCACCACCAGTACTCTAACCTTTAGTTAGGAGCACCACCAGTGCTATAACCTTTAGTTAGGAGCACCACCAGTACTCTAACCTTTAGTTAGTGCCAGTACTCTAACCTTTAGTTAGGAGCACCACCAGTGCTATAACCTTTAGTTAGGAGCACCACCAGTACTCTAACCTTTAGTTAGGAGCACCACCAGTGCTATAACCTTTAGTTAGGAGCACCACCAGTACTATAACCTTTAGTTAGGAGCACCACCAGTACTCTAACCTTTAGTTAGGAGCACCACCAGTACTATAACCTTTAGTTAGGAGCACCACCAGTACTCTAACCTTTAGTTAGGAGCACCACCAGTGCTATAACCTTTAGTTAGGAGCACCACCAGTACTCTAACCTTTAGTTAGGAGCACCACCAGTGCTATAACCTTTAGTTAGGAGCACCACCAGTGCTATAACCTTTAGTTAGGAGCACCACCAGTACTCTAACCTTTAGTTAGGAGCACCACCAGTGCTATAACCTTTAGTTAGGAGCACCACCAGTACTCTAACCTTTAGTTAGGAGCACCACCAGTACTCTAACCTTTAGTTAGGAGCACCACCAGTGCTATAACCTTTAGTTAGGAGCACCACCAGTACTCTAACCTTTAGTTAGGAGCACCACCAGTGCTATAACCTTTAGTTAGGAGCACCACCAGTACTCTAACCTTTAGTTAGGAGCACCACCAGTACTCTAACCTTTAGTTAGGAGCACCACCAGTACTCTAACCTTTAGTTAGGAGCACCACCAGTACTCTAACCTTTAGTTAGGAGCACCACCAGTACTCTAACCTTTAGTTAGGAGCACCACCAGTACTCTAACCTTTAGTTAGGAGCACCACCAGTGCTCTAACCTTTAGTTAGGAGCACCACCAGTACTCTAACCTTTAGTTAGGAGCACCACCAGTACTCTAACCTTTAGTTAGGAGCACCACCAGTACTCTAACCTTTAGTTAGGAGCACCACCAGTGCTATAACCTTTAGTTAGGAGCACCACCAGTACTATAACCTTTAGTTAGGAGCACCACCAGTACTCTAACCTTTAGTTAGGAGCACCACCAGTACTCTAACCTTTAGTTAGGAGCACCACCAGTACTCTAACCTTTAGTTAGGAGCACCACCAGTGCTATAACCTTTAGTTAGGAGCACCACCAGTACTCTAACCTTTAGTTAGGAGCACCACCAGTACTATAACCTTTAGTTAGGAGCACCACCAGTACTCTAACCTTTAGTTAGGAGCACCACCAGTACTCTAACCTTTAGTTAGGAGCACCACCAGTACTCTAACCTTTAGTTAGGAGCACCACCAGTACTCTAACCTTTAGTTAGGAGCACCACCAGTACTCTAACCTTTAGTTAGGAGCACCACCAGTACTCTAACCTTTAGTTAGGAGCACCACCAGTACTCTAACCTTTAGTTAGGAGCACCACCAGTACTCTAACCTTTAGTTAGGAGCACCACCAGTACTCTAACCTTTAGTTAGGAGCACCACCAGTGCAGGAGCACCACCAGTACTCTAACCTTTAGTTAGGAGCACCACCAGTGCTATAACCTTTAGTTAGGAGCACCACCAGTGCTATAACCTTTAGTTAGGAGCACCACCAGTGCTATAACCTTTAGTTAGGAGCACCACCAGTGCAGGAACACCAGTAAAAGAGAGTAGGCCTATATGAATCAAGCTTTAATAAAGCACATCTCCTGGAGTTGCCCTTTACTTTCGTCCAGTGCCATCTTTAACCATACTGGCCGAGTTGTTAGCCAGATGGATAACTTGACCAGGGGTCAGGGGTCAATGGTCTAAATCAAGTTAAGTGTGATGCGGATGCACTGTCATTTTAAGTTAACCATCTCCCATCATGGTGTTGGACCAGTCACCGAAAGGTTGCTAGTTCAAATCCCCGAGCTGACAAGTTGGAAAAAGCTGTCGATGTGCCCTTGAGCAAGGCACTTAACACTAATTGCATATGTTAATCGCTCTGGATAAGAGCATCTGCAAAATGACAAAAATGTAAATATATATATATATACAGGCTTTGAATGCACAGAGTATAGTTGAAGATAAGTACATGAAAACGGTTTTGTCCTGCAGGTTGCTTTACATTCTCATGCTTTTACCACAGACCAATAAACATGACATCATTACATACCCATTGGTTAAAATATGTACTGTCTGGACAACAAAGAAATGTATGCATGAAAACAAAACAACTTAGCTGACCTCTATTCTTTAAACTGGACAATAGCAACACACAGTATATCCTTATGAAATACTTTACTAGGCTGTCACCTGCTCCACCTTTCCTATTGTTTAAACATTCTTTCAAACGGTTGCCAGCAACAGTAACCAAGGGAAGATATTAGCCTCAGGTTATGCTTTTGAGACCGGTCTGACTTCTTTCAGGTCAAGATGTCCGTGATTGGTGAGAGAACGCGCGAGTCATTCAATTATGAGCCTCCAATAATCCCCATTGGAAATGGGGCTGAGGGCCAGCTGTCTTAGAGATCGCTAGTGATTCTGCGAACGGAGAATCACTGATCTATCATTTGTCATCTGTGACATTCTGAGTGGGAAGAGGCTCATTATTTTACTGATCCATCTACATTTGATACATTCTGAATATAAATAGGACGGTTGACACTACAGAATTTGTTCACAATGAAGTCACTCTGAAAGTATGTTATGCATTTAGCGTTGACTTCACACGAAAATGGTATCGTAAGGAGTAACCCCAAAACTGGATCACGATGCCAGTGACATCACTCGTTGACAACAGACGGGGAGGAGGAGTGACATTTCAATCTTCCACAGGAAAAGTACCTGCCCTCAGAACTAACCTTACAAAGTTCATGTTTTTGAGGATGTTATATTGTACTCTTTGAATAAGAAAAACAATGATTTTAGGCTATCCGAGGCACGCGTAACTACGCACACGGCAGAGAACGGGGTGGGGGGGGGGCCTTCGGAGGATGGAGGACGGACAGAGAAGACGGACAACTTTCCCGGGTACTATCATAGGCACAAGAACATTTGACATAATGGAAACAAATGGGATAAACGACAAACACGGTAAAAGCTACAGACTTTGTTTTTTTTTAATGATGAATTAAATCATTTATTGATCTAGACGTCTTACAAAAGGTTACATTTTGTCATCTGAAGCAACACGAATAGGATATGTTTTGATTTGTTTTCGTTGTTTTACTAATTTAAATGTACAACTGTTGATTGTGATGGTCTTGACCAACAACATTCCAAATAGTTTACGACAGGTGTATAATTACAGGAAGCTGTTATGCTGTTAGTCATAATGGTTACTCATAGGGTAATATAATACACAGCCATAACCTACATGAATCAACACCCATTATTTCTCAATAACCAGCGTCTGTATGTATGTATGTATGTATGTATGTATGTATGTATGTATGTATGTATGTATGTATGTATGTATGTATGTATGTATGTACTGTATCTCAGTCAATCCTACTGCTCTCATCTAAATCAAATAGATACATATGTTCCACGGGGATAAGTTCCATGGGGATAAGTTCCATGGGGATAAGTTTCATGGAGATAAGTTCCATGGGGATAAGTTCCATGGAGATAAGTTCCATGGGGATAAGTTCCATGGGGATAAGTTCCATGGGGATAAGTTCCATGGGGATAAGTTCCATGGAGATGTTCCATGGGGATAAGTTCCATGGGGATAAGTTCCATGGGGATAAGTTCCATGGAGATAAATTCCATGGAGATAAGTTCCATGGGGATAAGTTCCATGGGGATAAGTTCCATGGGGATAAGTTCCATGGGGATAAGTTCCATGGAGATAAATTCCATGGAGATAAGTTCCATGGGGATATGTTCCATGGAGATAAATTCCATGGGGATAAGTTCCATGGGGATATGTTCCATGGGGATAAGTTCCATGGAGATAAATTCCATGGGTATAAGTTCCATGGGGATAAGTTCCATGGGGATATGTTCCATGGGGATAAGTTCCATGGGGATATGTTCCATGGGGATAAGTTCCATGGGTATAAGTTCCATGGGGATATGTTCCATGGGTATAAGTTCCATGGGGATAAGTTCCATGGGGATAAGTTCCATGGGGATATGTTCCATGGGGATAAGTTCCATGGGGATATGTTCCATGGGGATAAGTTCCATGGGGATAAGTTCCATGGGGATAAGTTCCATGGGGATAAGTTCCATGGGGATAAGTTCCATGGGGATAAGTTCCATGGGGATAAGTTCCATGGGGATAAGTTCCATGGGGTGGGTATGAAATGTGAACGTTATCATCCCCCATATTCTTTACCAACTGCCCAAACAACAACACTAACACAACTTTTGTCTGAGGGCACACTTTGAATTTGAAGAAAGATATGTCTGAGGTTTTGGTTTAATTGCATTCCACCTGTAGTCAAAAGGTGGGGCCTTGGTCTGGACCATCTAGACTCTATATTCAATACAGTCCATGGACCCTCAGCCCCTATCACATACTACTGGGCACCTCTGTTTAATAATACCTACCCCCTACTGCTGGGCACCTCTGTTTGACCCCTAGGCCCTACTGTTGGGTACTTCTGTTTGACCCCTAGCCCCTATCCCCTACTACTGGGCACTTCTGTCGGTCTGACACAATTGGATAGGTATGTTCTATTTTTTTATCTATTTTTTTAAATTATTTTAAAATTTTACCCCTTTTTCTCCCCAATTTCGTGGTATTTAATTGTTGTAGTAGCTACTATCCCAACTCCCGTATGGGCTCGGGAGAGACGAAGGTTGAAAGTCATGCGTCCTCCGATACACAACCCAACCAGCCGTACTGCTTCTTAACACAGCGCGCATCCAGCCCGGAAGGCAGCCGCACCAATGTGCTGGAGGAAACACTGTGCACCTGGCAACCTTGGTTAGCGCGTACTGCGCCCGGCCCGCCACAGGAGTCGCTGGTGCGCGATGAGACAAGGACATCCCTACCGACCAAACCCTCCCTAACCCGGATGACGGTTACAACAGAGCCTGGGCGCGAACCCAGAGTCTCTGATGGCACAGCTGGCGCTGCAGTACAGCACCCTTAACCACTGCGCCACCCGGGAGGCCAGCCTTATCTAAATATAAGGATAGAACAGTGGCTATTGGACAGCGGCTATAGGACAGCGGCTATTGGACAGCGGCTATTGGACAGCGGCTATAGGACAGCGGCTATTGGACAGCGGCTATAGGACAGCGGCTATAGGACAGCGGCTATTGGACAGCGGCTATAGGACAGCGGCTATTGGACAGCGGCTATTGGACAGAGGCTATAGGACAGCGGCTATTGGACAGCGGCTATTGGACAGCGACTATTGGACAGCGGCTTTGGGCCAGCGGCTATAGGACAGCGGCTATTGGACAGAGGCTATAGGACAGCGGCTATTGGACAGATGATATAGGACAGCGACTATTGGACAGCGGCTTTGGGCCAGCGGCTATAGGACAGCGGCTATTGGACAGCGGCTATAGGACAGCGGCTATAGGACAGCGGCTATTGGACAGCGGCTATTGGACAGAGGCTATAGAACAGCGGCTATTGGACAGCGGCTATAGGACAGCGGCTATTGGACAGCGGCTATAGGACAGCGGCTATTGGACAGCGGCTATAGGACAGTGGCTATAGGACAGCGGCTATAGGACAGCGGCTATAGGACAGCGGCTATAGGACAGCGGCTATAGGACAGCGGCTATTGGAAAGAGGCTATAGGACAGCGGCTATTGGACAGCGGCTATAGGACCACGGCTATTGGACAGCGGCTATAGGACAGCGGCTATTAGACAGCGGCTATAGGACAGTGGCTATAGGACAGCGGCTATAGGACAGCGGCTATAGGACAGCGGCTATTGGACAGCGGCTATAGGACAGCGGCTATAGGACAGGGACTATAGGACAGAGGCTATAGGACAGCGGCTATTGGACAGCGGCTATTAGACAGCGGCTATAGGACAGCGGCTATAGGACAGCGGCTATTGGACAGCGGCTATAGGACAGGGACTATAGGACAGATGCTATAGGACAGTGGCTATAGGACAGCGGCTATTGGACAGCGGCTATAGGACAGCGGCTATAGGACAGCGGCTATAGGACAGCGGCTATTGGAAAGAGGCTATAGGACAGCGGCTATTGGACAGCGGCTATAGGACAGCGGCTATTGGACAGCGGCTATAGGACAGCGGCTATTAGACAGCGGCTATAGGACAGTGGCTATAGGACAGCGGCTATAGGACAGCGGCTATAGGACAGCGGCTATTGGACAGCGGCTATAGGACAGCGGCTATAGGACAGGGACTATAGGACAGAGGCTATAGGACAGTGGCTATAGGACAGCGGCTATTGGACAGCGGCTATAGGACAGCGGCTATAGGACAGCGGCTATTGGACAGCGGCTATAGGACAGGGACTATAGGACAGATGCTATAGGACAGTGGCTATAGGACAGCGGCTATTGGACAGCGGCTATAGGACAGCGGTTATCGGATAGCAGCTATGGGATATATAGTTTTATAGGTTTTATAGTGTGTGTTCAGTCTTCACTCTGTTGCGTGTAGAATATCATAGCCTATTCATGGCAACAATTGTCTTTTAGGGCCAGTCTTGTGTGCACACAGGGTAGCCTACTCTTCGTTTTGGCCTCATGTGAAATTACAGAAGGTTACCGGTAGTCTGTATTGATTACGCTTTTCAAACATATTGGGATGTGGCCCCTTGAAAGCGCCTCGGCTACGGCATCTTTGTTTGTCTGTGAGTGTAGGCTACACTACGGGTTTTCAAAAACCTTGTCTGGTGATATGAACGGACATTTATGAAGCGGGACTAAAATCCATCACTCGGCAACCAGAACTGTCAATCATATAATCTCAAACTGCTGCGCGCAGACCACTCTCCTAAAACAGCACTTTAATGTTTGTCAAATACCGTGATTTACCAAGACATTTAGTATAAATAAAACACATCTAGCTAGCATACAATTAAAAAACGGAATTTAAAAAACATAGCAGCACATCAATCAGCGACGTTTATTGTTGTCAGGGAATAAATACATAACATTTTGACGCCGGGAGCAGAATTCTACTGTCTGAAAAGGTACAGACCTGATGCGGCACTTAAAAAAATATATATATTATTGCCTGAAAAGTTATCAATTGTCGCTATAGACATGTTACTGCAGCTGCGTTCTATGTCAGTGCGGGGTGGAAGTTAACTTCATTTCCCGGCTCCTGCGGTCAAACATACGTAATATGTTCTTCGTTGTAAATTAACGTGACGTTTTATGAATTGTTCTTATCGTTTTAGCGGAAAACCGAGAGAAAAAAAATGGCCTTTTAAACGTTAAGAAAAATGGTCCGTTTGACACATCCCTAGTACAGGATAGTGGCTATGGGATAGTGGTTAGTGGGCCATTTTGAATTCAACTGAGCTAGGAAATGGCAGGCAGTTGAGAGTGAAGCGAACCAATCCTCTTCTAGCTAAATATCTAGCCTAAATCTTGTTTGTCTCAGTCTGAATCATTATGTGGCTCACTTTCTGGTTTCCATATGATACTCACCATACTCCCCATTCAATGGTATTATGTTTACAGTAGCTCCTGGCAGGGTTATAACTTCATTTTGCACAACAAAACAATAAGACATTTCATAATTGTAAGGAGATGACAAAATACCCTTGGAGGCCCCCCACCTCGCGGCAAAAAAAATATTTTACTGCTGCAAATCTAACTGGTAAATTGAGACCCAACTGAGTCCGTTTATGCCTGGAACCGGCCCTGCACACAATGTCTTCTAGAATCTCACCGCAAGAGGGCAACCTGGTCTTATTATCAATATCATCTAAGTACAGCAGTCTCAGGCAAAGTAAGGTAAGGTAAGGCAGGCTATCCATAATGAAAATAATCACATTTGGCAGATGCCATCTCTTATAGTATGACTCCTATAAATAGTACGCCATCATTCATGATATTGATAAACATTTACATTTGGATATATATATATATATTTATTTAATCTATGTTATGAATGATGGCATAGGGCTACTTAGTATACTAGACACTTTGGTTAAAATTATGCTGATTTAAACCGAGCATAACTATCTAATAGCATATGTAGCCAGTATCAGGACAGTAACATAGTGGCATTTAAAAAAAAAATGATAGTGTACTGTACACGCAGTGAAACCGCGAAAACACGTAACAGATGCTTTCTCCTTACCGTAACCAGCATTTGCCTATCGCTTTACTGAGGAGTGGAGTTGACTGTAAAATGATTAGTGAACTTTTACCCTTGAGTAGTACACGCCCTTTAAGAAAGATCCTTTCAAAACGCCAAGCACGAATAGTATTCTCGCTGACAAGACACTTTTGTTTTGTAACAACGGATACTATTTGTAACAACGGATACTATTTGTAAGGAATTCAAGTCACAATGCAATGCATACAAAGGAAGCCCAAACGCACCAGATCCGAGGAATTACTTCAAAATGAAAAAAGCAAGAAGGCTACGCGTTTAAATGTGAAACTGTTGGGTAAGTTTACTTATCTATAACCCACGGGAACACCTGTGATATTGTAAGATGTTGTGTCAACCATTTGACAGCTGTTTCTACCTGCGACTGTAGCCAACATATACTGTGACACATGATCACTAGGTCACCTAATAGCCATAGCACTTCCAATGCCTGTATGGTGGCAGTAGTACCTGGGATCAGCTGGCACGACTTTCACTATTGACACCTTTTTAAGTCTTTCTATCACGTAAAAAGGCCCAGAGTATCTAACATTCAAAAGCACTATCCCTACACCATGTAAATTCAATAGCACTCTTTCCATACTCCCTACAGTTACAGTAGTATTGTAGCGACCCTGGTGTATATGTGCGGATATCGACTCTGCCACTGAAGCATGGTTTTGTGGCACAGTCGATTGTCGCGTGGCTATGGGCCAGATGTTTGAGGGCTCGGGCCGCACTCCTTGCCTGTTTCATTACACTGTAGCAAGATTTTTTTTTTTTTTTTTTCTCATATTTTTTTAATGTATTCGTCCAGGCTGTTATGTCTATGTTTTCCATGTTACTGTTTAATAAATACATTCAAAAACAAGCTCAAGTGGCGGAAGTCGATACCCGCGATTATACACCAGGGTCGCTACAGTATTTATAAAGATTATATAGCTCACGCTTTTGATGAGGCCACACAAAAAATGCTTAATAACTCATGATTAGTAAATGGTTTATAAGGACCCATATTACACATATTATGGTTGGAGTACATTATTAATAAATGACAAATGCTTTATTTCGTGGCGCTATTATAAAGTGCCCCAGAATATACAAACGGTCAACATCAGTGACAATTATATATATTTAGTTAAACCTGGTGTGTCTGGGGCCATGATGTGGAGTAACCTAAACAAACCTAAAGCAACTAAAAACGTGAAGATCTGATCACTGGAAGCTGACTATAACCATTTCGAATGAGGTTAGGAGACAGACTGGTCCAACCCCCCAACATGAAATATTATCACATGACCCTCCCCTTGTACTGTATAGAATTGAACCAAAATAATGCTTAAGACCAAAAATAACTATAGCAACCTTGTGTTTATTTAACTAGGCAAGTCAGTTAAGAACAAATTATTTTTTACAATGATGACCGAGGAACAGTGGGTCAGGGACAGAACGACAGATTTTTACCTTGTCAGCTTGAGGATTTGACCTTTCAGGTTACTGGCCCAACTCTCTAACCACTAGACTACCTGCTGCCCCAGCAATGTTTATAAATGTTTATATAACGACTTTGCCACTTCAGCATGCTTTTGTGACACAGTTGATGCCACACAGGGCTCAGGGCCAGAAGGTTAAGGGTTCACCGACCACCACAGACGAGCTCACTCTCCCTGCCTGTTTCATTACTCTACAATCAGAGCCGGCTGCAGACAACGATCAGCTAGGGGGGAAATCAGAGTTTCTAAATTTTGATGCCATATTTCTAATTATATAAAATATATGCATCGAATTCTCCACCAACAGGTTACTAATTCCAATGCACCACACAACCAATAAACAAAGCATAGCGACATAAGGCACTTCAAAATCATGGTTTGTGTTTTCAACACCACAAAAAAACAGACTATGTCAATGTTGACAAACAGAAAATACATCCCTCCCTACCAATATCAAAGACTGGTCTTGACAATCTCAGAAGTTCACTAAACATTTTGGTGTTTTGTAACAGTTGGCCTCTTTCCATTCATCAATTGGTTGCTGCACATGTTTGGATGGATGGATTTGATTTGTCAGTAGAAAGAAAAATACATACGTGACTGACCACCTTGATTCAGTCTTATGTAGCGAAATTTTAAATTGAGTTGTTTTTTTTAACGTTGAATAAAAGCAGAGACGCAAAGCTACAAGATGGTATATCACACACGGCATTTGAGGAACAACAGGGAAATAAATCTGCTTTGAAAGTTGATAAACTTGTAACCTCACTTTTGAGAAAATGTCCTTTTGGTTTTGGCATGTACTGGAGAGCTCTTCTTTGTCTACACCCATTCAGCTAGCTAGCTAACAGTACACACTCACTTGAAATGAAAAGACTTTATGTCAAAATTAGAAACATGTCATATCTGAAAATGAAGCTAGCTAGACTATCTTACCCGTGGTCTGAAATCGGAGTTGTCTCAGTGACATTCTATTGAAATGGATACCTCCACATGTCCCGTAGATATGTAGCTAGCTAGCTAGTTAAACAATGAACCATAATCCCAACTCAAGACAATACTACCCTACATGAATCTACAGGTAGCTAACCAACCAGGTTCAATGTTAGCGAGCTAACATTAGGCTATAACTAGCCAAGCAAATAGCAGTGGTGGAAAAAGTACCCAATTGTCATACTTGAGTAAAAGTTAAAGATACCTTAAAAGAAAAGGACTCAATTAGAAGGGAAAGTCATCCAGTAAATACTACTTTAATAAAAGTATTTGGTTTGAAATGTATCAAAAAATAGAACTATAAATCATTTAACATTTCTGTCACGCCTGCTTCCGCTCCCCCTCAGGCTACCCATCATTACGCACAGCTGTCACCATCTGTAATGAACACGATGGGAGACAGAGAGCTGGTTTCGAGCGCAGGGCGCAGCAGGTGTTTATTTGTAAAGGACCACAGGAGGTGGCAGGTAGCTGGGTCCAGTGGCAGGCAGAAGGTCATACACAGGGGGTACAAAAAGGCAACAGTACAGGCAGGGAAAGGGCTAGTATTGTACGGGAGACCAGGCAGTAGGTTGATAACAGGAAATCCGATAGGCCAAAGGCATCGTTAGTAAGGAAGGCAAAAACTATCATACACGGGAGTAGTAAATCACGGGGAAAAACAGAGCTCCGAATAGAAGTGTGTCACAAAACAAACAATACCTCACGATGATGTGGTGCAAAGACCTGAACTAAATAGTGTGTGATAATGACATACAGGTGTGTGAACAGGTGATCAGAATTCAGGTGATTGGGATCTGGAGAGTGAACTGCACTCAGGGGATCTATGTGTTTGAGAGTGTGAGCTGGAAAGTGGGCTGGAGAGTGAGCTGCGTTCAGGGGATCTATGTGTTTTGAGAGTGTGAGATGGAAGGAGACGTTACACCATCATTACGCGGATCAGCGCAATATTAGACTCAGTTGGACTCAGTTGGACCCCTTCACTTTGTCGATTTCCCCTTCAATATCTGTCTGTTCCTCACATTTTTGGACTCACCTTGTTGTGCTGTGCTTACTTGAACAGGAAGGTGGGGCGGCGGTCCGTCGTGGGTAAATTTTGGATTCAAAGTCTGGCTTTCTCTGGATTTATGGTGCTTTACAACATTGGAACACAGGAGTGATGGTTGCTGATAATGGGCCTCTGTACGCCTATGTAGATATTGCACGAATAAAAAGATCTGCAGTTTCCAGAATACAATGGCCATGTCACGTTCTGACCTTAGTTATTTTATTATGTCTTTGTTTCAGTATGGTCAGGGCGTGAATTGGGTGGGTTGTCTATGTTTTTTTTTCTATAATTTGGGATTTTCTGTCATTCGGCCTGGTATGGTTCTCAAATCAGAGGCAGCTGTCAATCGTTGTCCCTGATTGAGAATCATACTTAGGTAGCCTGGTTTCACTTTTGAGTTGTGGATGTTTATTTCCTGTATAGTGTTTTTTCATTCACCTTACGGGGACTGTTTGTTTGTCGTTTGTTGTTTTGTTCAGTGTTCAGTTATTTGATTAAAAACATGAACACTTACCACGCTGCGCTTTGGTCCTCACCTTCTTCCACAACAGACGATCGTTACAGGCCATTACAACATTAACAATGTCTACACTGTATTTCTGATCAATTTGATGTTATTTTAATGGACAAAAACAAAGAACTTTCTAAGTGACCCCAAACTTTTGAACGGTAGTGTATATTATTTTACATAGTTTGGAAACTGATATGTGACACATAGTAAAGCGCCCCCTCCATATGTGACACATAGTAAAGCCCCCCTCCATATGTGACACATAGTAATGGCAAAATAACATGCAAAACAGGCAAGTCCCCCCCCCCCATATGTGACTTGTTTCAGGAAACTAAGCTTATCTCGCACGTAACTACTTCACAGGAGAGGCATTTGAACGTAAACATTTATGTTTGATGAAAATAACCCCCCCTGTGGCCAATAAAAACCACCCTCCCTCCCCTGTGGCCAATAAAAACCACCCTCCCCTCCCCTGTGGCCAATAAAAACCACCCTCCCTCCCCTGTGGCCAATAAAACCACCCTCCCTCCCCTGTGGCCAATAAAAACCACCCTCCCCTCCCCTGTGGCCAATAAAAACCACCCTCCCTCCCCTGTGGCCAATAAAAACCACCCTCCCCTCCCCTGTGGCCAATAAAAACCACCCTCCCCTCCCCTGTGGCCAATAAAAACCACCCTCCCTCCCCTGTGGCCAATAAAAACCACCCTCCCTCCCCTGTGGCCAATAAAAACCACCTTCCCCTCCCCTGTGGCCAATAAAAACCAACCTCCCTCACATGTGGCTTCCTCTCCCCTGTGCCAATAAAAAACACCTTCCCCTCCCCTGTGACCAGTAAAATAAAAACCACCCTCCCTCATCTGTGGCCAATAAAAACCACATTCCCCTCCCCTGTGGCCAATAAAAACCACCCTCCCCTCCCCTGTGGCCAATAAAAACCACCCTCCCCTCCCCTGTGGCCAATAAAAACCACCCTCCCCTCCCCTGTGGCCAATAAAAACCACCCTCCCCTCCCCTGTGGCCAATAAAAACCACCCTCCCCTCCCCTGTGGCCAGTAAAATAAAAACCACCCTCCCCTCCCCTGTGGCCAGTAAAATAAAAACCACCCTCCCTCCCCTATGGCCAATAAAAACCACCCTCCCCTCCCCTATTACCAATAAAAACCACCCTACCCTCCCCTATTACCAATAAAAACCACCCTACCCTCCCCTATTACCAATAAAAACCACCATACCCTCCCCTATTACCAATAAAAACCACCCTCCCTCCCCTATTGCCAATAAAAACCACCCTACCCTCCCCTATTACCAATAAAAACCACCCTCCCTCCCCTATTACCAATAAAAACCACCCTACCCTCCCCTATTACCAATAAAAACCACCTTCCCCTCCCCTATTACCAATACAAACCACCTTCCCCTCCCCTATGGCCAATACAAACCACCCTACCCTCCCCTATTACCAATAAAAACCACCCTACCCTCCCCTATTACCAATAAAAAACACCCTACTCTCCCTATTACCAATAAAAACCACCCTACCCTCCCCTATTACCAATAAAAACCACCTTCCCCTCCCCTATTACCAATAAAAACCACCTTCCCCTCCCCTATGGCCAATACAAACCACCCTACCCTCCCCTATTACCAATAAAAACCACCCTACCCTTCCCTATTACCAATAAAAACCACCCTACCCTCCCCTGTGGCCAGTAAAATAAAAACCACCCTCCCTCCCCTATGGCCAATAAAAAACACCTTCCCCTCCCCTATTACCAATAAAAACCACCCTACCCTCCCCTATTACCAATAAAACCACCCTACCCTCCCCTATTACCAATAAAAACCACCTTCCCCTCCCCTATGGCCAATACAAACCACCCTACCCTCCCCTATTACCAATAAAAACCACCCTACCCTCCCCTATTACCAATAAAAACCACCCTACTCTCCCCTATTATCAATAAAAACCACCCTACCCTCCCCTATTACCAATAAAAACCACCATACCCTCCCCTATTACCAATAAAAACCACCCTACTCTCCCCTATTATCAATAAAAACCACCCTACTCTCCCCTATTATCAATAAAAACCACCCTACTCTCCCCCATTACCAATAAAAACCACCCTACCCTCCCCTATTACCAATAAAAACCACCCTACCCTCCCCTATTACCAATAAAAACCACCCTACCCTCCCCTATTACCAATAAAAACCACCCTACTCTCCCCTATTACCAATAAAAACCACCCTACCCTCCCCTATTACCAATAAAAACCACCCTACCCTGTTCATTTCGATCTGTCCCTTATAGGCTCCATTCTTTCTTTATATATTTTTTTTATTGATCCAGCTAAGTCTTCTTCTTACAGCATCACTTTATTGTCTTAATAGTCTGTATTTTATATCTTTCCCTCTTGAGGGAGACGTGAACCTCTAATAATAACCTGCCTTTATTGCCTATACAGTAGCTACTATCCTCCTGACACTCTGTCTCTCCCATCCTCAGGTATGGAGGGGGACACAGACCTCCAGTTCCTGCTGGTGGGTGGGGACCTTCTGAAGGTGAGATCTTCCTCCTGGAAGAAGACCCGCTTCTACAAGCTACAGGAGGACTGCCAGACCATGTGGCACGAGTCCAAGAAGACCTTCAAGTTCAACCAGACCTGTGAGTGCTGTCCGTGAAAACCACCATGGTGCCATCCATCCACACGTGTGTATGACTGTCCATCTCCCCGACCGTCTGTCTCTAGTGTTGGGGTGTGGTGGATAGGAGTTTGTGGTGGATAGGAGTTTGTTGGCTCTTTGTTCTGTTTTCAATGTCCTTCTATGATGTCCATTAGGAGATAAGGGTGGATTTAGGAGATAAAAAAACAGGGGTTTCATCTCAGGGGGAACACTTAGAGTTGATTTAAAGAAAAACAGTTTTTAGGGGGGTGGGGGGGTAGATCGGCTTTAATATTGCAGATAGATTGTAGTGTCCATCAATGTAATTGTCTGCATCACTTCCAATCCCCCATATCTATGTTTTGCAAATATATATATATATATATATATATATATATATATATATATATATATATATATATATATATATATATACATACACACATATACAGTACCAGTCAAAAGTTTGGACACACCTACTCATTCAAGGTGTTTTTTGTGTGTTTTTTTTTACTATATCTACAAGTGAAGACATCAAAACTATGAAATAAAACATATGGAGTCATGTAGTAACCAAAAAAGTGTTGAACAAATCAAAATAGATTTTAGATTTTAGATTCTTCAAAGTAGCAACCCTTTGCCTTGACAGCTTTGCACACTCTTGGCTCAAATATATAATATGCACCTTATTGGTTAGTTACTACATGATTCCATATGTGTTATTTCATAGTTTAAATGTCTTTGCTATTATTCTACAAGGTAGAAAATAGTACAAATAAAGACAAACACTGGAATGAGTAGTTGTGTCCAAACTTTTGACTGGTACTGTACATACATACATACATGATCAGGCCCTACACCCAAACAAGGGCACTGCGTTCATCCACCTCTGGCCTGCTCGCCTCCCTACCACTGAGGAAGTACAGTTCACAGCCCAGTCAAAACTGTTCGCACTGGCCCCCAATGGTGGAACAAACTCCCTCACACGCCAGGACAGCAGTCAATCACCACCTTCCGGAGACACCTGAAACCCCACCTCTTTAAGGAATACCTAGGATAGGATAAGTAATCCTTCTCACCCCCCTTTTACACTATTGTAAAGTGACTGTTCCACTGGATGTCACACACGCTCTGGATAAGAGCACTTAAATGTACATACATACATACATACATACATACATACATACATACATACATACATACATACATACATACATACATACATACATACATACATACATACATACATACATACATACATACATATACACACACACATACATACATATATTTAAAAAATATATATTTTCCTTTATTACTTTCTAACCCTACAACCCCTCCCCTATTTAACCCCTGCTGGTGAACATGGGAGTCCTACTACGGCTAGAGTCAGAGATGTCAATTAGTCAGTGCACCAGTGATGCAGTGCATGGCCTTGTCATTGTCTGTCTCACATCCACACCTGTGGCAGCCAGGTGGGTCCTTATCTCCCTGAGCCCTGAGCCCTGAGGCTGAGCCCTGAGCCCTGAGGCCTGAGCCCTGAGCCCTGAGCCTGAGGTAGTTCTCAGTTAGTTCTCAGGAAGGCTAACTATCTGTAAATGGCCACATCTACGACTGAGTTACTCTATCAGAAGAGCTGAGGGATTGACCAAGCCCATTCCACACACAGTCCCTGCAATTACCTTAAGGTGAAACCTATCTCCCGAGTGGCGCAGTGGTCTAAGGCACTGCATCTCAGGTGTCACTACAGACCCTGGTTCAATTCCAGGCTGTACCACAACTGGCGGCACACAATTAGCCCAGCGTCGCCCAGGTTAGGCCGTCATTGTAAATAAGAATTTGTCCTTACCTGATTTGCCTAGTTAAATATAGGTAAAATAAAACCTAGTCCTCTAAGATCTACAGGAGTGGTTAGGGTAGGGAATGTTTTAGAATCCAGTATCCTCTACCTTTACACTCAGGTCTCAGATAAAAAAACGATTCTATTTTTCTGTTATGGTAATTACTGCAATATGTACAGATATCTAATCTGGCATTAATTTAGATGAATGAAAAATGTGGATAGTTTTTTATTTATTTGATTTAGGCCGCTAGATTGAAATACGTATACTATAATACGTAATACTTGACATGATTTGATATTTTATTCAGCTCCATGATGGCACCTTTTTATGGGTTAAATCTTTAGGTTCACAGACCATAAAAGTCTGTCACCACTGAGAGTTTGATAATAACAATGGTGACAGGAGCTCATGGCTTTTTCTTAGTCACTCTTAGCACAGACAGGTCTCTAAGTCAGAGAGAAATTAGTGTTTTCATTGGATAAGCTGTTTTTTTAGTTGTTTTTTTTAACAAATAAGGAGATAAAGAAAGAATTTGAAGGCATTTTGTTTGTCGTTTTTAATAAGGTGTTTCAAGGGTCTAAACCGTTTTTTTTTTTTTTTTGTATTTGATCTTTTATATACTTTTGAAATTGTGTGTTTTTGTTTTTTTGTCAATTCTGTAATCTTGAGTGGAAATTTCCAGAGCTGGTTTATGAGTATTTTTATAGTCTATTATATTTTATGACACAAAGCAAAGTTCACTTGAATGCAGAACATACACAGAAGACTACGGAAACAAAAGCCTCAGACAATTTAGTATCCAAAGTACACACAAAAAAACCTCCCATCGTAGTAGTCAATCAACGCTGAACTAGTATAAAGTAATTCCTGGTTCTAGGGAACGCCAAACCTTAACTGTCTTTTGCACGTTTCCTATGTGACTTCCTGTTTATTAAAATGATATTTCATTTCTCTTTTTCTATGTGAAGTCTTTAATAATAATAATTATACATGGGATTTATGGAGTGCTTTTTAATGGACCCAAAGTCATAAAAAAAAAAAATGAATTAAAATAAAAACAGTCGTCAAAACCAAACGACATCAGACTATCAAAACATGAAAAAAGAGGAGAGGGGAGGGGTCAAGGAAGGGAAAGAGTGTATCAGTATATGGAGAGGAGAGGTTTGGGATTAACATACAAACCCAGGTTTAGGGTAAGGGGCGGATTGGGGTTAGAATACAGACCCTGTTTAGGGTAAGGGGCGGGATTGGGGTTAGAATACAGACCCGGGTTTAGGGTAAGGGGCGGGATTGGGGTTAGAATACAGACCCTGTTTAGGGTAAGGGGCGGGATTGGGGTTAAAATACAGACCCTGTTTAGGGTAAGGGGCGGGATTGGGGTTAGAATACAGACCCTGTTTAGGGTAAGGGGTGGGATTGGGGTTAAAATACAGACCCTGTTTAGGGTAAGGGGCGGGATTGGGGTTAGAATACAGACCCTGTTTAGGGTAAGGGTAGGTTAAGGGTTTAGGTTAGGTGGTGCTCAGTATGGAGGAGAGAGGAGTGTCTTTGTAGTGTCAAAGAGGTAGGAAACTCTGGAACAACCCTGGAGAAAGGCCCTGTCGCTGAAACTCTGGTACAACCCTGGAGAAGGCCCTGTCGCTGAAATTCTGGAGCAACCCTGGAGAAGGCCCTGTCGCTGAAACTCTGGTACAACCCTGGAGAAGGCCCTGTCGCTGAAATTCTGGAGCAACCCTGGAGAAGGCCCTGTCGCTGAAACTCTGGAACAACCCTGGAGAAAGGCCCTGTCGCTGAAACTCTGGAACAACCCTGGAGAAAGGCCCTGTCGCTGAAACTCTGGAACAACCCTGGAGAAAGGCCCTGTCGCTGAAACTCTGGAGCAACTCTGGAGAAGGCCCTGTCACTGAAACTCTGGAACAACCCTGGAGAAAGGCCCTGTCGCTGAAACTCTGGAGCAACTCTGGAGAAGGCCCTGTCGCTGAAACTCTGGTACGACCCTGGAGAAAGGCCCTGTCGCTGAAACTCTGGAGAAGGCCCTGCCGCTGAAACTCTGGAACAACCCTGGAGAAGGCCCTGTCACTGAAACTCTGGAGCAACTCTGGAGAAGACCCTGTCACTGAAACTCTGGAGAAAGCCTGGAGAAGACCCTGTCGCTGAAACTCTGGAGAAAGCCTGGAGAAGACCCTGTCGCTGAAACTCTGGAACAACCCTGGAGAAGGCCCTGTCGCTGAAACTCTGGTACAACCCTGGAGAAGACCCTGTCGCTGAAACTCTGGTACAACCCTGGAGAAGACCCTGTCGCTGAAACTCTGGAGAAAGCCTGGAGAAGACCCTGTCGCTGAAACTCTGGAGAAAGCCTGGAGAAGGCCCTGTCGCTGAAACTCTGGCAAGGTGGTGAAGGGCTTTGCAGATCAGAAAGAGGATCTTGTAATCCCTGCTGGGGGAGGACTGGGCAATTTCACGGTGAAGTCTATACCTGTTGTATTCGGCGCATGTGACAAATACAATTTGATTTGATTTGACAGGGGTGATGTTCTGCCAGGACTTAATGTGGGTGACGAGTCGGGCTGCAGAGTTCTGAACCATTGGCAGATTATGGAGGGAGCTTGAGTTGATGCCGGAGAGTAGTGAGTTGCAGTAGTCAAGATTGGATTGGGTTGGGCAACACTGGTTCTTTGGTATTCAACACAGGTTCTTTGGTATTCAACACTGGTTCTTTGGTATTCAAAGTTGCTTTACAATATAGTCTGAGCGATCCTGTTGTAGACAATAACCCCGCTCCCTCCCTCTCCTCTCGTCTCCTCTCCTCTACAGTCTCCATTAAGGACATCTCGGCGGTGCGTGCTGGCCGTCAATCGGAGGGTCTGAGGAAGAACACAGAGGAGCCGGTGGAGGGGAGATGTTTCTCCATAATCTTCAAGGTTCTTTTATATATTTTTAAACAACTCAATTTGCAGTGTATTCAATGTCATTTGAGTCAGGCTTTATTTCGCTTTACAGTATTACAGAGATGGCAGTAGGAGGAGGTCAGACAGAGATGACAGTGGGAGGAGGTCAGGCAGAGATGACAGTAGGAGGAGGTCAGGCAGAGATGACAGTGGGTGGAGGTCAGGCAGAGATGACAGTGGGAGGAGGTCAAGCAGAATGACTGGGTGGAGGTCACAACAGTGGGAGGAGGTCAGGCAGAATGACAGTGGGAGGAGGTCAGGCAGAGATGACAGTGGGAGGAGGTCAGGCAGAGATGACAACTGACAGTGGAGGAGGTCAGGCAGAGATGACAGTGGGAGGAGGTCAAGAGATGACAGTGGGTGGAGGTCAGGCTGACAGTGGGAGGAGGTCAAGCAGAGATGAAAGGAGGTCTCTGACAGTAGGAGGAGGTCAGGCAGAGATGACAGTGGGAGGAGGTCAAGCAGAGATGACAGTGGGAGGAGGTCAGGCAGAGATGACAGTAGGAGGAGGTCAGGCAGAGATGACAGTGGGAGGAGGTCAGGCAGAGATGACAGTAGGAGGAGGTCAGGTAGAGATGACAGTAGGAGGAGGTCAGGTAGAGATGACAGTGGGAGGAGGTCAGGCAGAGATGACAGTGGGAGGAGGTCAGGCAGAGATGACAACAGGCAGAGATGACTGGAGGAGGTCAAGAGATGACAGTAGGAGGAGGTCAGGTAGAGATGACTGAGAGGAGGTCAGGCAGAGATGACAGTAGGAGGAGATCAGGCAGAGATGACAAGGTCAGGCAGAGATGACTGGGAGGAGATCAGGCAGAGATGACCAGGCAGAGATGACAGTAGGAGAGGTCAGGTAGAGATGACAGTGGGAGGAGGTCAGGCAGAGATGAAACAGGCAGAGATGACTGGGAGGAGGTCAGGCAGAGATGACAGTGGGAGGAGATCAGGCAGAGATGACAGTGGGAGGAGGTCAGGCAGAGATGACAGTAGGAGGAGGTCAGGTAGAGATGACAGTGGGAGGAGGTCAGGCAGAGATGACAGTGGGAGGAGGTCAGGCAGAGATGACAGTGGGAGGAGGTCAGGCAGAGATGACAGTGGGTGGAGGTCAGGCAGAGACGACAGTGGGTGGAGGTCAAGCAGAGATGACAGTGGGAGGAGGTCAGGCAGAGATGACAGTGGGAGGAGGTCAAGCAGAGACGACAGTGGGAGGAGGTCAGGCAGAGACGACTGGGAGGAGGTCAGGCAGAGATGACGGTGGGTGGAGGTCAGGCAGAGATGACGGTGGGAGGAGGTCAGGCAGAGATGACAGTGGGAGGAGGTCAGGCAGAGATGACAGTGGGAGGAGGTCAGGCAGAGATGACAGTGGGAGGAGGTCAAGCAGAGATGACAGTAGGAGGAGGTCAGGCAGAGATGACAGTGGGTGGAGGTCAGGCAGAGATGACAGTGGGAGGAGGTCAGGCAGAGATGACAGTGGGAGGAGGTCAGGTAGAGATGATAGTGGGAGGAGGTTAGGCAGAGATGACAGTGGGTGGAGGTCAGGTAGAGATGACAGTGGGAGGAGGTCAGGCAGAGATGACAGTGGGAGGAGATCAGGCAGATATGACAGTGGGAGGAGGTCAGGCAGAGATGACAGTGGGAGGAGATCAGGCAGAGATGACAGTAGGAGGAGGTCAGGCAGAGATGACAGTGGGAGGATCAGGTAGAGATGACAGTAGGAGGAGGTCAGGCAGATATGACAGTGGGAGGAGGTCAGGCAGAGATGACAGTGGGAGGAGGTCAAGCAGAGATGACAGTAGGAGGTGGTCAGGCAGAGACGACAGTGGGAGGAGGTCAGGCAGAGACGACAGTGGGAGGAGGTCAGGCAGAGATGACAGTGGGAGGAGGTCAGGCAGAGATGACAGTGGGAGGAGGTCAGGCAGAGATGACAGTGGGAGGAGGTCAGGCAGAGATGACAGTGGGAGGAGGTCAGGCAGAGATGACAGTGGGAGGAGGTCAGGCAGAGATGACAGTGGGAGGAGGTCAGGCAGAGATGACAGTGGGAGGAGGTCAAGCAGAGATGACAGTGGGAGGAGGTCAGGCAGAGATGACAGTGGGAGGAGATCAGGCAGAGACGACAGTGGGAGGAGGTCAGGCAGAGATGACAGTGGGAGGAGGTCAGGCAGAGATGACAGTGGGAGGAGGTCAGGCAGAGATGACAGTGGGAGGAGGTCAGGCAGAGATGACAGTAGGAGGAGGTCAGGCAGAGATGACAGTGGGAGGAGGTCAGGCAGAGATGACAGTGGGAGGAGGTCAGGCAGAGATGACAGTGGGAGGAGGTCAGGCAGAGATGACAGTGGGAGGAGGTCAGGCAGAGATGACAGTGGGAGGAGGTCAGGCAGAGATGACAGTGGGAGGAGGTCAGGTAGAGATGACAGTGGGAGGAGGTCAGGCAGAGATGACAGTGGGAGGAGGTCAGGCAGAGATGACAGTGGGAGGAGGTCAGGCAGAGATGACAGTGGGTGGAGGTCAGGCAGAGACGACAGTGGGTGGAGGTCAAGCAGAGATGACAGTGGGAGGAGGTCAGGCAGAGATGACAGTGGGAGGAGGTCAAGCAGAGACGACAGTGGGAGGAGGTCAGGCAGAGACGACGGTGGGAGGAGGTCAGGCAGAGATGACGGTGGGTGGAGGTCAGGCAGAGATGACGGTGGGAGGAGGTCAGGCAGAGATGACAGTGGGAGGAGGTCAGGCAGAGATGACAGTGGGAGGAGGTCAGGCAGAGATGACAGTGGGAGGAGGTCAAGCAGAGATGACAGTGGAGGAGGTCAGGCAGAGATGACAGTGGGTGGAGGTCAGGCAGAGATGACAGTGGGAGGAGGTCAGGCAGAGATGACAGTGGGAGGAGGTCAGGTAGAGATGATAGTGGGAGGAGGTTAGGCAGAGATGACAGTGGGTGGAGGTCAGGTAGAGATGACAGTGGGAGGAGGTCAGGCAGAGATGACAGTGGGAGGAGATCAGGCAGATATGACAGTGGGAGGAGATCAGGCAGAGATGACAGTAGGAGGAGGTCAGGCAGAGATGACAGTGGGAGGAGATCATTTAGGAGGAGGTCAGGCAGATATGACAGTGGGAGGAGGTCAGCTGACAGTGGGAGGAGGTCAAGCAGAGATGACAGTAGGAGGTGGTCAGGCAGAGACAGTGGGAGGAGGTCAGGCAGAGACGACAGTGGGAGGAGGTCAGGCAGAGATGACAGTGGGAGGAGGTCAGGCAGAGATGACAGTGGGAGGAGGTCAGGCAGAGATGACAGTGGGAGGAGGTCAGGCAGAGATGACAGTGGGAGGAGGTCAGGCAGAGATGACAGTGGGAGGAGGTCAGGCAGAGATGACAGTGGGAGGAGGTCAGGCAGAGATGACAGTGGGAGGAGGTCAAGCAGAGATGACAGTGGGAGGAGGTCAGGCAGAGATGACAGTGGGTGGAGATCAGGCAGAGACGACAGTGGGAGGAGGTCAGGCAGAGATGACAGTGGGAGGAGGTCAGGCAGAGATGACAGTGGGAGGAGGTCAGGCAGAGATGACAGTGGGTGGAGGTCAGGTAGAGATGACAGTGGGTGGAGGTCAGGCAGATATGACAGTGGGAGGAGGTCAGGCAGAGATGACAGTGGGAGGAGGTCAGGCAGAGATGGCAGTAGGAGGAGATCAGGCAGAGATGACAGTGGGTGGAGGTCAGGCAGAGATGACAGTAGGAGGAGGTCAGGCAGAGATGACTTAGGGAGGAGGTCAGGCAGAGATGACAGTGGGAGGAGGTCAGGCAGAGACGACAGTGGGTGGAGGTCAGGCAGAGATGACAGTAGGAGGAGGTCAGGCAGAGATGACTTAGGAGGAGGTCAGGCAGAGATGACAGTAGGAGGAGGTCAGGCAGAGATGACAGTGGGTGGAGGTCAGGCAGAGATGGCAGTGGGTGGAGGTCAGGCAGAGATGACAGTGGGAGGAGGTCAGGCAGAGATGACAGTGGGTGGAGGTCAGGCAGAGATGGCAGTGGGAGGAGGTCAGGCAGAGATGACAGTGGGTAGAGGTCAGGCAGAGATGACAGTGGGAGGAGGTCAGGCAGAGATGACAGGGGAGGAGGTCAGGCAGAGATGACAGTGGGAGGAGGTCAGGCAGAGATGACAGTAGGAGGAGGTCAGGCAGAGATGACAGTGGGGAGGTCAGGCAGAGATGAGGGGTGGAGGTCAGGCAGAGATGACAGTGGGAGGAGGTCAGGCAGAGATGACAGTGGGAGGAGGTCAGGCAGAGATGACAGTGGGAGGAGGTCAGGCAGAGATGACAGTGGGAGGAGGTCAGGCAGAGATGACAGTGGGAGGAGGTCAGGCAGAGATGACAGTGGGAGGAGGTCAGGCAGAGATGACAGTGGGAGGAGGTCAAGCAGAGATGACAGTGGGAGGAGGTCAGGCAGAGATGACAGTGGGAGGAGGTCAGGCAGAGATGACAGTGGGAGGAGGTCAGGCAGAGATGACAGTGGGAGGAGGTCAGGCAGAGATGACAGTGGGAGGAGGTCAAGCAGAGATGACAGTGGGAGGAGGTCAGGCAGAGATGACAGTGGGAGGAGGTCAGGCAGAGATGACAGTGGGAGGAGGTCAGAGATAACAGTGGGAGGAGGTCAGGCAGAGATGACAGTGGGTGGAGGTCAGGCAGAGATGACAGTGGGAGGAGGTCAGGCAGAGATGACAGTGGGTGGAGGTCAGGCAGAGATGACAGTGGGAGGAGTTCAGGCAGAGATGACAGTGGGAGGAGGTCAAGCAGAGAAAACAGTGGGAGGAGTTCAGGGAGATGACAGTGGGAGGAGGTCAGGCAGAGATGACAGTGGGAGGAGGTCAGGCAGAGATGACAGTGGGA
>NC_068443.1:4946936-4974436 GCF_023373465.1 Oncorhynchus keta | reverse complement strand
GCATGGTTTACAGTGTAGAGGCCTTGTGTACAGTGTAGAGGCATGGTTTACAGTGTAGAGGCCTTGTGTACAGTGTAGAGGCCTGGTGTACAGTGTAGAGGCCAGGTTTACAGTGTAGAGGCCTTGTGTACAGTGTAGAGGCCTGGTGTACAGTGTAGAGGCATGGTGTACAGTGTAGAGGCCTGGTGTACAGTGTAGAGGCCTGGTGTACAGTGTAGAGGCATGGTGTACAGTGTAGAGGCCTGGTGTACAGTATAGAGGCCTTGTGTACAGTGTAGAGGCCTGGTGTACAGTGTAGAGGCATGGTGTACAGTGTAGAGGCCTGGTGTACAGTGTAGAGGCCTGGTGTACAGTGTAGAGGCCTGGTGTACAGTGTAGAGGCCTGGTTTACAGTGTAGAGGCATGGTGTACAGTGTAGAGGCCTGGTGTACAGTATAGAGGCCTTGTTTACAGTGTAGAGGCCAGGTGTACAGTGTAGAGGCCTGGTGTACAGTGTAGAGGCCAGGTTTACAGTGTAGAGGTCTTTTTTTACAGTGTAGAGGCTTGTGTACAGTGTAGAGGCCTGGTGTACAGTGTAGAGGCCTTGTGTACAGTGTAGAGGCCTGGTGTACAGTGTAGAGGCATGGTGTACAGTATAGAGGCCTTGTGTACAGTGTAGAGGCCAGGTTTACAGTGTAGAGGTCTTGTGTACAGTGTAGAGGCCTTGTGTACAGTGTAGAGGCTTGGTGTACAGTGTAGAGGCCTTGTGTACAGTGTAGAGGCCAGGTTTACAGTGTAGAGGTCTTGTGTACAGTGTAGAGGCCTTGTGTACAGTGTAGAGGCCTGGTGTACAGTGTAGAGGCCTTGTGTACAGTGTAGAGGCCTGGTGTACAGTGTAGAGGCCTGGTGTACAGTGTAGAGGCCTGGTGTACAGTGTAGAGGCATGGTGTACAGTGTAGAGGCCTGGTGTACAGTGTAGAGGCCTGGTGTACAGTGTAGAGGCCTGGTGTACAGTGTAGAGGCCTGGTGTACAGTGTAGAGGCCTGGTGTACAGTGTAGAGGCCTGGTGTACAGTGTAGAGGCATGGTGTACAGTGTAGAGGCCTGGTGTACAGTGTAGAGGCCTGGTGTACAGTGTAGAGGCATAGTGTACAGTGTAGAGGCATGGTGTACAGTTTAGAGGCCTGGTGTACAGTGTAGAGGCCTGGTTTACAGTGTAGAGGCCTGGTGTACAGTGTAGAGGCCTGGTGTACAGTGTAGAGGCCTTGTGTACAGTGTAGAGGCCTGGTGTACAGTGTAGAGGCATGGTGTACAGTGTAGAGGCCTGGTGTACAGTGTAGAGGCCTGGTTTACAGTGTAGCGGCCTTGTGTGCAGTGTAGAGGCCTGGTGTACAGTATAGAGGCCAGGTTTACAGTGTAGAGGCCAGGTTTACAGTGTAGAGGTCTTGTGTACAGTGTCGAGGCCTGGTGTACAGTGTAGGGCCTTGTGTACAGTTTAGAGACCTGGTGTACAGTGTAGGGCCTTGTGTACAGTGTAGAGGCCTGGTGTACAGTGTAGAGGCCTGGTGTACAGTGTCGAGGCCTTGTGTACAGTGTAGAGGCCTGGTTTACAGTGTCTCTAACATGGAACCCAAACCGGCTGCGCCATCGTGCATAAATGTATTTTGTCCCCCCACACGAAACGCAGGTTGATATATCAAAACAAACTCTGAACCAATTATATTAATTTGGGGACAGGTCGAAAAGCATTAAACATGCATGGGTATTTAGCTAGCTTGCACTTGCTAGCTAATTTGTCCTATTTAGCTAGCTTGCTGTTGCTTGCTACTTTGTCCTGGGATATAAACATTGAGTTGTTATTTTACCTGAAATGCACAAGGTCCTCTACTCCACCAATTAATCCACACATAAAACAGTAAACCAAATCGGTTCTAGTCATCTCTCCTCCTCCTAGGCTTTTTCTCCTCTTGACTTTATATTGCGATTGGCAACTTTCATAAAATAGGTGCATTACCGCCACTGACCTCGTTTGTCTTTCAGTCACCCACGTGGTTATAACCAATGAGGAGATGGCACATGGGTACATGCTTCTATAAACCAATGAGGAGATGGGAGAGGCAGGACTTGCAGCGCGATCTGCGTCACAAATAGAAGTGACTTCTATTTTAGCCCTTGGCAACGCAGACAGTCATTGGCTGGCGCGAACAGTGTTTGTGCAATAATTGAATAATATAGATTTCTAAATGTATTTTGTATTTTGCATATTTTTCAAGACAGACAAGGAGGCAGGGGTCAGCGGTCAGGAGGCAGGGTCAAGAGGCAGAGTCAGGAGGCAGGGGTCAGGGTTCAGGAACAGAGGCAGGGGTCAGGAGGCAGGTGCAGGAACAGGGTCAGGAGGCAGGGTCAGGAGGCAGGTGGCAGGGGTCAGGGTTCAGGAACAGAGGCAGGGGTCAGGTGCAGGAACAGGGTCAGGAGGCAGGGTCAGGAGGCAGGGTCAGGAGGCAGGGTCAGGAGGCAGGTGGCAGGGGTCAGGAGGCAGGGTCAGGAGGCAGGGTCAGGAGGCAGGGTCAGGAGGCAGGAGAGCAACAGCATTTTAATGCACCAATGAATGTCTTTCTCCATATCTCCATCCTGTAGGAGTGTGACCAGTCTAAGTGTGGCCACCTGGCTGGCGATGAGATAGAGCACTTCTACAGCCTTTTGACCCATCGCCAGGAGATAGACACCATCTATGGAGAATACTCTAAGACCACGGGCTTCATGAGCGCTGAAAATCTACTGGAGTTCCTGATTACAGAACAGAGAGAGGAGGCAACGCTAGCCGATGCACACAGACTCATCAACAAGTACGAACTGGATGATAAAGGTGATTATGAATTCATATTTAGTTGTTATGCCTTCACAACAACATAGAAGAGCATTCATAAAGTCTTCCTAAGCCCTATATACAGTAGACGTTTCAAAAAATAATTTAGAAGAAAAATCCTACTACATAACACAGCATTCCCTGGAGGGTGAGACTGGGCAGCTCTCAAATGACAAATGGGAGCTGTCCAAATAATTTCAAACAGTTCAGAGTTAACTTCCTATTCAGTAACGACACTTCTGCTCATTTGAATTGTCAGCAGTCTGTCTTGTAGTTAGAGTCTGACATCTGTCTGGTCTATCTGCAGCCAAAGAGAAGCAGCTGATGACCCAAGATGGTTTCCTGATGTATCTCCACATGCCCGAGGGTCTGGTGCTGAATCCTACCCACAAGGCCGTGCACCAGGACATGAGCCAGCCCCTGAACCACTACTTCATCTCCTCGTCTCACAACACATACCTGATGGAAGACCAGCTCAAAGGGCCCAGCAATACTGAGGCCTATGCCAGGTATAAATGACACACATCATCTAGAACAATGTTTTTCCAAGCCTCTCCTTGAGTAACCTCAGCTAGTTCCACTTATTTGATCTATTCTGGTATTACAGTAGTACACTTGATTAAACTGGTCTGGACTAAGTTTTACTAGCTATTGTAATGTTTCTTAGCTTCTATTCTTATGGAAGACACTGTGGACATTTAAAAACCTGTACTTGTCAGTGTCTGCCTGTGAATGAGTCAAGTCAGGACATGTTGTTAAACATTTGTTAAACAGTTCAACAATAACCCTTCGTAGGGCTCTTATAAAACAGTTATAACCCTTCGTAGGGCTCTTATAAAACAGTTATAACCCTTCGTAGGGCTCTTATAAAACAGTTATAACCCTTCGTAGGGCTCTTATAAAACAGTTATAACCCTTCGTAGGGCTCTTATAAAACAGTTATAACCCTTCGTAGGGCTCTTATAAAACAGTTATAACCCTTCGTAGGGCTCTTATAAAACAGTTATAACCCTTCGTAGAGCTCTTATAAAACAGTTATAACCCTTCGTATAGGGCTCTTATAAAACAGTTATAACCCTTTGTAGGGCTCTTATAAAACAGTTATAACCCTTCGTAGGGCTCTTATAAAACAGTTATAACCCTTCGTAGGGCTCTTATAAAACAGTTATAACCCTTCGTATAGGGCTCTTATAAAACAGTTATAACCCTTCGTAGGGCTCTTATAAAACAGTTATAACCCTTCGTAGGGCTCTTATAAAACAGTTATAACCCTTCGTAGGGCTCTTATAAAACAGTTATAACCCTTCGTAGGCTCTTATAAAACAGTTATAACCCTTCGTATGAAACCGGATCTTATAAAACAGTTATAACCCTTGTAGGGATCTTATGAAACTAGGGCTCTTATAAAACAGTTATAACCCTTCGTAGGGCTCTTATAAAACAGTTATAACCCTTCATATAGGGCTCTTATAAAACAGTTATAACCCTTCGTAGGGCTCTTATAAAACAGTTATAACCCTTTGTAGGGCTCTTATAAAACAGTTATAACCCTTCGTAGAGCTCTTATAAAACAGTTATAACCCTTCGTATAGGGCTCTTATAAAACAGTTATAACCCTTCGTAGGGCTCTTATAAAACAGTTATAACCCTTTGTAGGGATCTTATGAAACCGTTATAACCCTTCGTAGGGCTCTTATAAAACAGTTATAACCCTCTGTAGGGATCTTATGAAACTGTTATAACCCTTCGTAGGGCTCTTATAAAACAGTTATAACCCTTCGTAGGGCTCTTATAAAACAGTTATAACCCTTCATAGAGCTCTTATAAAACAGTTATAACCCTTCGTATAGGGCTCTTATAAAACAGTTATAACCCTTCGTAGGGCTCTTATAAAACAGTTATAACCCTTTGTAGGGATCTTATGAAACCGTTATAACCCTTCGTAGGGCTCTTATAAAACAGTTATAACCCTCTGTAGGGATCTTATGAAACCGTTATAACCCTTCGTAGGGCTCTTATAAAACAGTTATAACCCTCTGTAGGGATCTTATGAAACCGTTATAACCCTTCGTAAGGATCTTATGAAACCGTTATAACTCTCCGTAGGACTCTTATAAAACAGTAATAACCCTTCGTAGGGCTCTTATAAAACAGTTATAACCCTCTGTAGGGATCTTATGAAACCTTTATAACCCTTCGTAGGGCTGTTATAAAACAGTTATAACCCTCTGTAGGGATCTTATGAAACCGTTATAACCCTTCGTAGGGCTGTTATAAAACAGTTATAACCCTCTGTAGGGATCTTATGAAACCTTTATAACCCTTCGTAGGGCTGTTATAAAACAGTTATAACCCTCTGTAGGGATCTTATGAAACCGTTATAACCCTTCGTAAGGATCTTATGAAACCGTTATAACCCTTCGTAGGGCTCTTATAAAACAGTTATAACCGTTCGTAGGGCGCTTATAAAACAGTCATAACCGTTCGTAGGGCTCTTATAAAGGGCTGTCGCTGTGTGGAGCTGGACTGCTGGGATGGGTCAGACGGAGAGCCAGTCATCTACCATGGATACACCCTCACTTCCAAGATCCTGTTTAAAGACACCATCAAAGCCATCAAGGAGTATGCCTTTAAGGTAGACTAAAGTTCCATGTCAACTTTGTAGAATTGTATCTGTCCTGTCCTGTTTAATTCATATCATGTTTGATGACAACATTAATTACAGATGGTCATCCTTCTTATCAACAGAGCCTGTGTCAAATACTTACGCTTCACTTTATTGTGTTTGTCCAGTACAATGAAATCAAAGGAATATTCCCAAAAGTCTAAACTCCATGCTAAATCAAGCGCCTACAGAAATGATTTCACACATTTATTTGACTCAGGTCTGCAGTTGCACTGTATTTAACTGTCTCTGTCTGTCCCCAGACCTCGGACTACCCAGTGATCCTGTCCTTGGAGAATCACTGTAGTGTGGAGCAGCAGAGGGTCATGGCCCAGCACATGAGCTCCATCCTGGGCAGCGCTCTGCTCACCTCCCCCCTGGGGGACCAGATGCCCACAGACTTCCCCTCCCCAGAGGTGGCTGGCTATAGTCTCTAGTCTACTGTTTCATATAAGAGTCACTGTCTGCGTGTATATGCAGAATTCTTGCAGTTCCCCTCTTTTCACAACACTTAATGTGCCTAGTGCTTCCTAGGACCAGGATCATTTCCTGTCCAGGAATGTCTCTAGTCCTTAGTCAAGAAGAACTTAAAAATATACATTGAGTATACAAAACATTATGAACACCTGCTCTTTCCCTGACATAGACTGACCAGGTGAATCCAGGTGAAAGATATGATCCCTTATTGATGTCACTTGTTAAAAACATCTTATGCCTGGGGGCAGTATTAAGTAGCTTGGATGAATAAGGTGCCCAGAGTAAACGGCCTGCTACTCAGTTCCAGTTGCTAATATATGCGTATTATTAGTATATTTGGATAGAAAACACTCTGAAGTTTATAAAACTGTTTGAAAGATGTCTGTGAGTATAACAGAACACATATGGCAGGCGAAAACCTGAGAAAAATCCAACCAGGAAGTGGGAAATCTGAGGTTTGTAGTTTTTCAACTCATTGCCATTCCAATATACAGTGTCTGTGGGGTCATGTTACACTTCCTAAGGCTTCCACTAGATGTCAACAGAATTTAGAACCTTGTTTGATGCTTCTACTGTGAAGGGTGGACGAAGGAGAGGGGATTGAGCCAGGTGTCTGGCAGATTGCCACAAGCTTGTGACGCGCGGTCATGTGAAAGTTAGCTTTCGTTCCATTGCTTTTCTACAGACAAAGGAATTCTCCGGTTGGAACATTATTGAAGATTAATGATAAAAACATCCTAAAGATTGATTCTATACTTCGTTTGACATGTTTCAACGACCTGTAATATAACTTTTTGGACTTTTCGTCCAACCTTTCGGCGTATTTGGATTTGTTTACCAAACGCACTAACAGAAGGAGGTATTTGGACATACATTTTATCAAACAAATCAAACATTTATTGTGGAACTGGGATTCCTGGGAGTGCATTCTGATGAAGATCATCAAAGGTAAGTGAATATTTAATTATGTTATTTCTGACTTCTGTTGACTACACAATATGGCGGATATCCTTTTGGCTGGTTTGGGCTTTGAGCTCCGTACTCAGATTATTGCATGGTTTGCTTTTTCCGTAAAGCTTTTTTGAAATCTGACACAGCGGGTTGCATTAAGGAGAAGTGAATTTAAAATTCCATGTATAACACTTGTATCTTTGATCAATGTTTATTATGAGTATTTCTGGAAATTGATTTGGCTCTCTACAAAATCACCAGATGTTTTTGGAACTACTGAACATAACACACCAATGTATACTAAGATTTTTTGATACAAATATGAACTTTACCGAAGAAAACATATATGTATTATGTAACATGAAGTCCTATGAGTGTCATCTGATGAAGATCATCAAAGGTTAGTGATTAATATTATCTCTATTTCTGCTTTTTGTGGCTCCTGTCTTTGGCTGGAAAAATGGCTGTGTTTTTCTGTGACTTGGTGGTGACCTAACATAATCGTTTGTGGTGCTTTTGCTGTAAAGCCTTTTTGAAATCGGACACTGTGGTGGGATTAACAACAATATTACCTTTAAATGGTATAAGATACTTGTATGTTGGAGGAATTTTAATTGTGAGATATCTGTTGTTTGAATTTGGCGCCCTGCACTTTCACTGGCTGTTGTCATATCGATCTCATTAGCGGGATCTCAGCCATAAGAAGGTAAATCACTTCAATCAGTTTAGATGAATGGGAGGAGACAAATAAATGAATAATTATTTTAAACCATTTAAGTGCCTTTGAACAGGGTATGGTAGTAGATGCCAGGCACACAGGTCTGTGTCAAGAACTGCTTGTGTCGAGAACAGTTTACCCTGTGTTTCAAGAATGGTCCACCACCCATAGGACATCCAGTTAACTTGACACAACTGTGGGAAGCATTGGAGTCAACATGGGCCAGCATCCTTTGGAACGCTTTTGACACCAACAAATTGAGGCTGTTCTGAGGGCAAAACTCAATATTAGATAGGTGTTTCCTAGTGTTTGGTATACTCAGTGTATATAGTTTTATTCCATCACATTATCAGAGCCTTTGTGAACTAACACATGAAGATAATTTTTATATGTGTGTCACATTCGATCAGGAGCTGAAGGGGAGGTTCCTGGTCAAAGGGAAGAGGTTAACTAAACTGGAGGCCTGCTTTGGCCCTGAGGAGACAGCCGGGGATGATGGTAGCTTAACTGAGGAGGAGGAGGAGGATGACAAAGAGGAGGAGGAAGAGGAGAAGAAGAAGGCCACGGTAGGGGAATAGGAGCCAAACCTACTATGGCACTCCAACAGTATCATTGTGACGGCCCCCTCCCTGTCTTCTACACCATATAACTGTATTGCAACATACTGTGTATGTTCTATATGTTCTGTATGTTCTATATGTTCTGTATGTTCTATATGTTCTGTATGTTCTATATGTTCTATATGTTCTGTATGTTCTATATGTTCTGTATGTTCTATATGTTCTGTATGTTATATATGTTCTGTATGTTCTATATGTTCTGTATGTTCTATATGTTCTGTATGTTCTGTATGTTCTACATGTTCGGTATGTTCTATATGTTCTATATGTTCTGTATGTTCTATATGTTCGGTATGTTCTGTATGTTCTATATGTTCTGTATGTTCTATATGTTCTGTATGTTCTATATGTTCGGTATGTTCTGTATGTTCTATATGTTCTGTATGTTCGGTATGTTCTGTATGTTCTATATGTTCTGTATGTTCTATATGTTCTGTATGTTCTATATGTTCTGTATGTTCTGTATGTTCTACATGTTCGGTATGTTCTATATGTTCTGTATGTTCTATATGTTCGGTATGTTCTGTATGTTCTATATGTTCTGTATGTTCTATATTTTCTGTATGTTCTATATGTTCTGTATGTTCTGTATGTTCTACATGTTCTGTATGTTCTGTATGTTCTATATGTTCTGTATGTTCTATATGTTCTCTATGTTCTATATGTTCTAGTAGAGCTGGAGTGTGTTACCATTCTGCCCAACATACTGTACAGTAAAGCTGAAGTGTGAATGTGTTTGATCTGCAGGAAGGTAAAAAACTGAAGCTGGCTAAGGAGCTGTCAGACATGGTGATCTACTGTAAGAGCGTCCATTTCAACGGATTCCAGGACGCTAAAGATAACCTGGGCTTCTACGAGATGTCCTCCTTCAAGGAAAGGAAAGCTATGGCGTTGGCTGAGGAGTCTGGTGAGCATGTTAACTGTGAAGCTGAGGAGTCTGATGAAAATGTTAACTGTGAAGCTGAGGAGTCTGGTGAGCATGTTAACTGTGAAGCTGAGGAGGCTGGTGAAAATGTTAACTGTGAAGCTGAGGAGTCTGGTGAGCATGTTAACTGTGAAGCTGAGGAGTCTGGTGAGAATGTTAACTGTGAAGCTGAGGAGTCTGGTGAGCATGTTAACTGTGAAGCTGAGGAGTCTGGTCATGTTAACTGTGAAGCTGAGGAGTGTGGTGAGCATGTTAATTGTGAAGCTGAGGGTGTCGTGGAGGGTACATTTTTTATTTTGCTCACGCGTTTAGCTATCGCCACTTATCGCAGAAAATGTTTAGCAAATATAGGGAGTGTTACTTTATTCACCATGAACAACGATCAGTTTACCCATCCTTTTTTAGGGTTTTTACCGTTACGTCACTGCTGTGAAGGTTTTTACCGTTACGTCACTGCTGTGAAGGTTTTTACCTCTACGTCACTGCTGTGAAGGTTTTTACCGTTACGTCACTGCTGTGAAGGTTTTTACCACTACGTCACTGCTGTGAAGGTTTTTACCACTACGTCACTGCTGTGAAGGTTTTTACCACTACGTCACTGCTGTGAAGGTTTTTACCACTACGTCACTGCTGTGAAGGTTTTTACCACTACGTCACTGCTGTGAAGGTTTTTACCACTACATCACTGCTGTGAAGGTTTTTACCTCTACGTCACTGCTTGTGAAGGTTTTTGCCACTACGTCACTGCTGTGAAGGTTTTTACCACTACGTCACTGCTGTGAAGGTTTTTACCACTACATCACTGCTGTGAAGGTTTTTACCACTACATCACTGCTGTGAAGGTTTTTACCACTACATCACTGCTGTGAAGGTTTTTACCTCTACGTCACTGCTGTGAAGGTTTTTACCTCTACGTCACTGCTGTGAAGGTTTTTACCACTACGTCACTGCTGTGAAGGTTTTTACCACTATGTCACTGCTGTGAAGGTTTTTACCTCTACATCACTGCTGTGAAGGTTTTTACCTCTACGTCACTGCTGTGAAGGTTTTTACCGTTACGTCACTGCTGTGAAGGTTATATTAGACTAACACAAATGGAGAAAATTATTTTAACTTCATTGAACTTAATTGTACACAAAGATGGTACACAAAACGTCTTGTTAATAGTTTCTCATCACACTCCAGTAAGGATATGAGAATGACGTTGTTCTGTATAGTTTCTGTAGAGCTAAGTGACATCTTTCTCTCTTTTTGTTTTCTCTTTCTCTCTCTTTTTGTTCTCTCTCTCTTTTTGTTCACTCTCTCTCTTGTTTTGTTCTCTCTCTCTATCTCTCTTTGGTTTGTTTTGTTCTCTCTCTCTCTCTCCCTCTCTCCAGCCAACAGCTACATCCATCACAATGTGGACAAGCTGAGTCGTATCTATCCAGCAGGCACCAGAACAGACTCCTCCAACTATAGCCCTGTACCCTTGTGGAACGCAGGCTGTCAGATCGGTAAGACTGTCTAAAAGAAGAAGGGACAAGGGCTAGAGGGAATGTTTTCATATAGTAAAATGGGCTGTGGTACAATTCTCTCCTGAAGTTAGGCAGCAGGTAGCCTAGCGGTTAAGACTGTCGTGTCTTTAGTATCATTAAAGGTGAAGACTTATTTTATCTAATCAATTCTCTGTAATTATTATTACGTGATTAAACTAATCACGTAAATATAATTAACTAGGAAGTCGGGGCACCACTGAAAATGTTCAGATTACAAAGGTATAATTTTCTGAATATAACTCTTCAGATATTTTAATATCTGATCAACTAGTCAATTAATTATTATTATTCCCTTTGTCAGTCTCATCTGAACGTCGTAAATTGTTGGTTATCTGCACAAACCCAGCCTTTATTATAAATCATCCATACACCAGCTGGCTCAATTATTTATTTACTAACTAATTAAACAACATTATACCTTCCCTAGTGGACTAAACAAAAACCGTTTGGTTATAACACGTGTGGCACACCAGGGGGTTTGGTCAAGACGTTTACACAGATCAGACACAGAGTTTAGCTCTGTTTCAAGGGTGTCTATTAAATAATAAATCAAAAGAAAAGGATAGGTTTCCCCCATGAGACCCTCTCCGGGATACCGACGTCTGGGCTCCGGGTCTTGCTGTATCCTGTCGGGCACACAAACTCAACCGTCTTAGCTCGGGCACCATCTGCAACTACACGGAAGTCACCTTACTTCACCCAGTTCTTCCCTGTGTGCTGCCCTTCTGGCAGCTTTATGGGACATGAACAGCTGGTGAGCAATCAGCCCTTGATTACTCACCAATCCCCAATCAGCCCCAATTAGTCCTAGCCGGAGAGCCCGTCGTGACCGGGCACGTCCAGCAGATGGCGCCATCGCCTCGTGATGTATACTCCGTCTGTCACCAGGCCTCGACGAGTCTCCCCCTGGTGGCTGACCTGCTGTACGACACACACGATAGATTCAGAGAAGAGAAGGGGTTTTGGAAGGAAGACTAAGGGACATGAGTCTCTATGCGAAGCTATTCTCTCATAAATACATTTGCCACTTACGATCGCTCATTCGGAAAAGCAATGCATTGTATTTACGTGAAGCTGGTGATGTGAGGCTCTGGTTTGCCCAGTCGATGTCGCCCTGTCCTTTGTGGAATCTTCCAGGTCGTCATGTGAGAAGTTCACGTGTTCTGAGAGGTTCATCTCTCTCTGGAGACTCGTCCACGTCGGTCAGTGTTGTCGTACTAGATTTGCTACCTTTCCAGCTGCAGTCTGTTATGCTGTCCTCTAGGACGTTTCCTGGCCTGTATGGTTGACATTAGAATTAGCCCTTTTAAACGTGAGGATTTATTCGGAACTTGAGTGACTTTTCGTTATGTAGAGTGGATATCCACAGCTCGCCCTGGGGCTTGCTTAGTCCAATGTGAATTGGGTCACGGGGGCACTTATAGAAATGTAGAAAAGGGGGTGGTTCATCATTTCCAACCAATGCCTATTCACCTGGGCGTGGCTACTGACTTAGTTAAACTTTACAGGGAAGGCGATTTTCTCATTTTGAGTTGAGTTTATTTTATTTTTTATTTTTACAGGGACAGTGCACACTAATCAACGTTTCAGTAAAAGTGATGGTTTTCAACCGCAGTTCCTGGGCAGGTTAATCAACAAACAAAAAAGTTAACATCACATTACATCATTTCGCAAATAGTTTCATCTTTACTCATTCATTTTAAACAAGAATAAGATGAAAGCATCGTAACTGAGGGACCTGTATAAACAGAGTTATGGTAATGTGGCTGTATTGTCTTTCATGAGGTCACAAACATGAAACAGAATGGACTGGGTCGTAGCTGGCTTCTCCACCTACCGTTTATACATTCTCCAAAATAGGAATATTGTTCAATTCTCAAATTCTGGGATGGAGTAGAATTCGGCGGGAGAATCCCTTTGTCTTCCTCTGAAACTTTCTCTCTCTATACCGCATGGTCACGGAGAGAGCAGTCTCTGTGGTATTTACGACGTGGTTGTAAGGTTGTAAGTGGGGGCTAGCGTCAAGACAAGAGCTTTGGGCCGACTCCGTGAAAAATCTGTCAACGTGCCCTTGAGCAAGGCACTCTGGATAACATCATCTGTCAAATGACTGATTTTTAAATGTACACTCCTCCTCATGGATTTTAAAGGACTGGTGTGAGGAAATCATGCTTGCACCATCCATTAAGAGTGAGCATTCTAGAAGGGTAAGGATTCTCCCCACAACTGTTACTTAATCTCCTCTCCTCCTGTCAGTGTCCCTGAACTTCCAGACCTCCTGTAATGACATGGATGTGAACCAGGGTCGGTTCCTGACCAACGGGAAGACGGGATACGTCCTAAAGCCGGCCTACATGAGGGACCTGGGGTCAGAGTTTGACCCCATCACTCTGACCGCGGGACCGTGGCTGCAGCACAAGACGCTCCACCTCATGGTCAGACTCATTCTCTGGCTTGTTGGTTATATGTACATATCTCAATGACCTCGTACCCCTGCACATCGACTCAGTACCGGTACACCGTTCATTTAGCCAAATTATTGACCTCGTACCCCTGCACATCGACTCAGTACTGGTACACCGTGCATTTAGCCAAATTATTGACCTCGTACCCCTGCACATCGACTCAGTACCGGTACACCGTTCATTTAGCCAAATTATTGACCTCGTACCCCTGCACATCGACTCAGTACTGGTACACCGTGCATTTAGCCAAATTATTGACCTCGTACCCCTGCCCATCGACTCAGTACTGGTACACCGTGCATTTAGCCAAATGATTGACCTCGTACCCCTGCACATCGACTCAGTACTGGTACACCGTGCATTTAGCCAAATGATTGACCTCGTACCCCTGCACATCGACTCAGTACTGGTACACCGTGCATTTAGCCAAATGATTGACCTCGTACCCCTGCACATCGACTCAGTACTGGTACACCGTGCATTTAGCCAAATGATTGACCTCGTACCCCTGCACATCGACTCAGTACTGGGGTACACCGTGCATTTAGCCAAATTATTGACCTCGTACCCCTGCCCATCGACTCAGTACCGGTACACCGTGCATTTAGCCAAATTATTGACCTCGTACCCCTGCACATCGACTCAGTACCGGTACACCGTTCATTTAGCCAAATTATTGACCTCGTACCCCTGCACATCGACTCAGTACTGGTACACCGTGCATTTAGCCAAATTATTGACCTCGTACCCCTGCCCATCGACTCAGTACTGGTACACCGTGCATTTAGCCAAATGATTGACCTCGTACCCCTGCACATCGACTCAGTACTGGTACACCGTGCATTTAGCCAAATGATTGACCTCGTACCCCTGCACATCGACTCAGTACTGGTACACCGTGCATTTAGCCAAATGATTGACCTCGTACCCCTGCACATCGACTCAGTACTGGTACACCGTGCATTTAGCCAAATGATTGACCTCGTACCCCTGCACATCGACTCAGTACTGGTACACCGTGCATTTAGCCAAATGATTGACCTCGTACCCCTGCCCATCGACTCAGTACTGGTACACCGTGCATTTAGCCAAATGATTGACCTCGTACCCCTGCACATCGACTCAGTACTGGTACACCGTGCATTTAGCCAAATGATTGACCTCGTACCCCTGCGCATCGACTCAGTACTGGTACACCGTGCATTTAGCCAAATGATTGACCGTGTACCCCTGCACATCGACTCAGTACTGGTACACCATGCATTTAGCCAAATGATTGACCTCGTACCCCTGCACATCGACTCAGTACTGGTACACCGTGCATTTAGCCAAATGATTGACCTCGTACCCCTGCACATCGACTCAGTACTGGTACACCGTGCATTTAGCCAAATGATTGACCTCGTACCCCTGCACATCGACTCAGTACTGGTACACCGTACATTTAGCCAAATCGTTGTTACTCGTTGTGTTTCTATTATTACATGTTTTACTTTTCTATTACTTCTCTATTTTCTTCCTCTCTGTATTGCTGGGAAGGACCCATACGTCAGCTATTCACTGTTAGTCTACACGTTGTTTTACCAAGCAATGTGACAAATAAAATTGTATTTTTTTGTCATATATACAGTAGCTTGTGTGTTATCAACGTTCACTCTCTTATGACCACGTTTCCACATTGATGATGACAAAAACGCTGACCATGTAGCCATTTTCCTCTTTGTCATTCCCAGATCATCTCAGCCCAGCAGCTTCCAAAAGTGAACCAGAAAAAGACATCCATTGTGGACGCGCTGGTCAAAGTGGAGATACACGGGGTGCCTGCTGACACCGCAGATAAAGAGACACCGTACATCGGGAACAATGGTATGAGAATTCACACACCCAAAGTGCTTAGCAAGTGACACTGTTCTGACCTGAATTCAACAATGCTCATTTAACTAGCAGATGTTTCTACCAATGTGTAACGGGGTGCTTTCTTATTTTTTTGGACTGCTCAGGTTTCAACCCGATGTGGAATGAGAACTTTAAGTTTGATGTGTACGTGCCGGAGCTGGCCCTGGTCCGCTTTGTGGTCGAGGACCACGACTCTGTTACTGATAATGACTTCGTCGGACAGTTCACCGTACCATTCACCAGTTTACAGATGGGTAAGTTAGTAGTCATACCATTCACCAGTTTACAGATGGGTAAGTTAGTAGTCATACCATTCACCAGTTTACAGATGGGTACGTTAGTAGTCATACCATTCACCAGTTTACAGATGGGTAAGTTAGTAGTCATACCATTCACCAGTTTACAGATGGGTACGTTAGTAGTCATACCATTCACCAGTTTACAGATGGGTAAGTTAGTAGTCATACCATTCACCAGTTTAGATGGGTAAGTTAGTAGTCATACCATTCACCAGTTTACAGATGGGTAAGTTAGTAGTCATTCCATTCACCAGTTTACCGATGGGTAAGTTAGTAGTCATACCATTCACCAGTTTACAGATGGGTAGGTTAGTAGTCATACCATTCACCAGTTTACAGATGGGTACGTTAGTAGTCATACCCTGCCATTCACTAGTTTACAGATTAGTTAGTAGCCATACCCTGCCATTCACATGTTTACAGATGAGTTAGTACTCAGACCCTGCCATCCACTAGTTTACAGATTAGTTAGTACTCAGACCCTGCCATCCACTAGTTTACAGATTAGTTAGTAGCCATACCCTGCCATTCACTAGTTTACAGATTAGTTCGTACTCAGACCATGCCATTCACTAGTTTACAGATTAGTTAGTACTCAGACCCTGCCATCCACTAGTTTACAGATTAGTTAGTAGTCATACCCTGCCATTCACATGTTTACAGATTAGTTAGTAGCTATACCCTGCCATTCACATGTTTACAGATTACTAGTTAGTAGCTATAACCTGCCATTCACATGTTTACAGATTAGTTAGTAGCTATACCCTGCCATCCACTAGTTTACAGATTAGTTAGTAGCCATACCCTGCCATTCACATGTTTACAGATTAGTTAGTAGCTATACCCTGCCATTCACATGTTTACAGATTAGTTAGTAGCCATACCCTGCCATTCACATGTTTACAGATTAGTAGTTAGTAGCTATACCCTGCCATTCACATGTTTACAGGGTAGTTAGTAGCTATACCCTTTGCCAGATGAGATGGGTGAGTTGGTAATAGATCATTACAGTACCTTCAGTGTTTTAATACACTGGCAAGAGTCATCGTTCCAAAGTTCCAAAGTCCAAACTCAACCATTGGTTCTTTATTTTGATAGAAACGATTCTTAATCTACTAACACTGAAAGACCATACTATGCTTTTCCTGTCGGTGTGACTAGATGATAGGGAAGTATTGTCTCCTCTCTGACACAGAGAACAGAGTCTCTGTCAATAATGACAAGACTGTAAAGCTTTGTTTCGCTCTTTAACTACAGTACCAGTCAAAAGCTTAGACACACCATTTTCTACATTGTACAATAATAGTGAATACATCACAACTATGAAATAACACATATGGAATCATGTAGTAACCCAAAAAGTGTTAAACAAATCAAAATATATTCTTCAAAGCAGCCACCCATTTCAAGCACACTCTTGGAATTATCTCAACCAGCTTCATGAGGAATGCTTTTCCAACAGTCTTGAAGGAGTTCCCACATATGCTTAGCACTTGTTGGCTGCTTTTCCTTCATTCTGCGGTCCAACTCATCCCAAACCATCTTAATTGGGTTTAGGTTGGGTGATTGTGGAGGCCGGTCAACTGATGCAGGCGGCGCACAATTGGCCCAGCATTGTCCGGGTTAGGGTTTGGCCGGGGTAGGCCGTCATTGTAAATATAAATGTGTTCTTAACTGACTTGCCTAATTAAATAAAGGTTAACTAAAAAATGCAGCATTCCATCACTCTTCTTCTTGGTCAAATAGCCCTTACACAGCCTGGTGGTGTGGTTTGGGTCATTGTCCTGTTGAAAAACAAATGATAGTCCCACTAAGTGCAAACCAGATGGGATGGCGTATCGCTGCAGAATGCTGTGGTAGCCATGCTGGTTAAGTGTGCCTTGAATTCTAAATAAATCACAGACAGTGTCACCAGCAAAGATCCCCCACACCATCACACCTCCTCCTCCATGCTTCACGGTGGGATCTACACATGCAAAGATCATCTGTTCACCTACTCTGCATCAAACAAAGACATGGCGGTTGGGACCAAAAATCTCAAATTTGGACTCATCAGACAAAGGGACAGATTTCCACCAGTGTAATGTCCAAGCAAGTCTCTTCTTCTTATTGGTGCCCTTTAGTAGTGGTTTCTTTGCAGCAATTCGACCATGAAGACCTGATTCACACAGTCTCCTCTGAACAGTTGATGTTGAGATATGTCTGTTACTTGAACTCTGTGAAGCATTTATTTTGGCTGCAACCTGAAGTGCAGTTAACTCTAATAAACTTATCCTCTGCAACAGAGGTAACTCTGGGTCTTCCTTTCCTGTGGCGGTCCTCATGAGAGCCAGTTTCATCATAGCGCTTGATGGTTTTTGCGACTGCACTTGAAGAAACTTTCAAAGTTCTTGAAATTTTCTGGTTTAACTGACCTTCATGTCTTAAACTAATGATGGACTGTAATTTATCTTTGCTTATTTAAGCTGTTCTTGCCATAATATGGACTTGATCTTTTACCAAATAGGGCTATCTTCTGTATACCACCTCTTCCTTGTCACAACACAACTGATTGGCACAAAAGCATTACATTAAGAAGGAAAGAAATTTCACAAATTAACTTTTAACAACGCACAACTGTTCATTGAAATGCATTCCAGGTGACTACCTCATGAAGCTGGTTGAGAAAATGCCAAGAGTGTGCAAATCTGTCATCAAGGCAAAGGGTGGATACTTTGAAGAATCTCAAATATAAAATCTATGAATATTTGTTTAACACTTTTTTGGTTACTACATGATTCCATATGTGTTATTTCATAGTTTTGACGTCTTCACTATTATTCTACAATGTAGAAAATAGTAAAACATAAAGGAAAAACCCTTGAATGAGTAGGTGTCCAAACTTTTGACTGGTACTGTATACACACTGACTGTTCATTGACTGAGACCCTTCTCTCCGTTTAGGATACAGACACGTGCCGCTACTCAACAAGGAAGGAGACCCCCTTCCCTCAGCAGGACTGTTCGTACACATCATGATCATGGATGCCTAAAACAATCCCTGTCCGAATGTGCCTTAATCACCACTGTGACTATCGTCCAAACAGACCTTTAGCCCTATACCACTACACCCTAGGGCACTAGAGTGGATATGAAATGATTGAATATGTGTAAGTGTCCTAGGGAAGAGGGGCTAGGGGTGGTTTGGGATTGGGCCCTAGGGAGGCGGGGCTAGGGGTTGGTTTGGGATTGGGCCCTGGGGAGGCGGGGCTAGGGGTTGGTTTGGGATTGGGCCCGAGGAAGGCGGGGCTAGGGGTTGGTTTGGCATTGGGCCCGAGGAAGGTGGGGCTAGGGGTTGGTTTGGGACTAGGCCCGAGGGAGGCGGGGCTAGGGGTCGGTCTGGGCCCTGACGACATCCTCCTCTGGATTTTTGTAAAATAATTATAATTAGCTTATCGAATAGGCAAGAAGATTATCTGTAACAGTAGAACTCCATTTGAGTTTTTTGTACTAGTATTTTGGGGAATTGTGACAAATGAACAAGTTTATCAAACTATCACATCACAGGGATTATACAAACCATTGTTTTTGTATAGTCGGTATTATTATAGTGTTAAAACACTTCTCATTTTGGATCGTTGTATTTTTTAATTTTTTATGTCCACCATTTATTTTCTGTGTTGTATAATGAGTTTATTTAAATCAAGGTATTCAAATTATAATTTTAAGATAATTCATTTGAATGAACAGTATTTGAAACCAACAAACAGACAATATATATTTTTTTTTACAAAGAAGCACTTAGATGTTTCAGCTTTTATTGTTATGAATCAATATCCACACTGTATACAGAGCATTCGGAAAGTATTCAGACCCCTTGACATTTGCCACATTTTGTTACGTTACAGACTTATTCTAAAATGAATGAAATAAATGTTTTCCCTCATCAATCTACACACCCCATAATGACAAAGTAAAAACAGGTTTAGAAATGTTTGCTAATTTGATTTTTTTTTAAAAACCAGAAATACCTTATTTACCCAAGTATTCAGACCCTTTGCTATGAGACTCGACATTGAGCTCAGGTGCATCCTGTTTCCATTGATCATCCTTGAGATGTTTCTACAACTTGATTGGAGTCCACCTGTGGAAAATTCAATTGATTGGACATGATTTGGAAAGGCACACACCTGTCTATATAAAAGGTCCCAGAGTTGACAGTGCATGTCAGAGCAAAAACCAAGAAAGACAGATTTTTACCTTGTCAGCTCAGAGATTTGATCTAGCAACCTTTCGGTTACTGGCCCTAACCACTAGGCTACCTGCCGCCCCATATTTACAATGACGGCCTACCCTGGCCAAACCCGGACGACTCTGGGCCAATTGTGCACCGCCCTATGGGATTCCCAATCATAGCCGGATGTGATACAGCCTGGATTCAAACCATGGACTGTAGTGATGCCTCTTGCACTTAGATGCAGTGCCTTAGACCGCTGCGCCACTCGGGAGCCCAATTCTTAAATTGAAGAAGATTGGAACCACCAAGACTCTTCCTGGAGCTGGCCCCCCGGCCAAACTGACCAATAGGGGAGAAGTGCCTTGGTCAGGGAGGTGACCAAGAACCCAATGGTCACCATGACAGAGCTCCAGAGTTCCTCTGTGGAGATGGGAGAGCCTTCCAGACTATCTCTGCAGCACTACACCAATCAGGATTTTATGGTAGAGTGGCCAGACGGAAGCCACTCCTCAGTAAAAAGCACATGACAGCCCACTTGGAGTTTGCCAAAAGGCACCTAAAGACTCTCAGACCATGAGAAACAATATTATCTGGTCTGATGAAACCAAGATTGAACTCTTTGTGACGTCTGGAGGAAACCTGGCACCATCCCTACGGTGAAGCCTGGTGGTGGCAGCATGATGCTGTAGGGATGTTTTTCAGCGGCAGGGACTGGGAGACTAGTCAGGATCGAGGTAAAGATGAACAGAGCAAAGTACAGAGGGATCATTGATGAAATCCTGCTCCAGAGCACTCAGGACCTTTAGACTGAGGCAACGGTTCACCTTCCAACAGGACAATGACTCTGAGCACACAGCCAAGACAATGCAGGAGTGGCTTCGGGACAAGTCTCAATGTCCTTGAGTGGCCCAGCCAGAGCCCGGACTTAAACCCGATCAAACATCTCTGGAGAGACCTGACAGAGCTTGAGGATCTGCAGAGAAGAATAAGAGAAACTACACAAATACATCTGTGCCAAGCTTGTAGAGTCCTACACAAGAAGACTCGAGGCTGTAATCACTGCCAAAGGTACTTCAAGAAAGTACTGAGTCAACGGTCTGAAAACGTATGTAAACATGATCAGTTTTTTTATTTGTAATAATCTTGCAAAAACATCTAATAACCTGTTTTTGCCTTGTCATTATGGGGTATTGTGCTGTCATTATGGGGTATTGTGCTGTCATTATGGGGTATTGTGCTGTCATTACGGGGTATTGTGCTGTCATTACGGGGTATTGTGCTGTCATTACGGGGTATTGTGCTGTCATTATGGGGTATTGTGCTGTCATTACGGGGTATTGTGGTGTCATTACAGGGTATTGTGGTGTCATTACAGGGTATTGTGGTGTCATTATGGGGTATTGTGGTGTCATTATGGGGTATTGTGCAGTCATTATGGGGTATTGTGCTGTCATTATGGGGTATTGTGCTGTCATTATGGGGTATTGTGCTGTCATTACGGGGTATTGTGCTGTCATTACGGGGTATTGTGGTGTCATTACGGGGTATTGTGGTGTCATTATGGGGTATTGTGGTGTCATTATGGGGTATTGTGCTGTCATTATGGGGTATTGTGCTGTCATTACGGGGTATTGTGGTGTCATTACGGGGTATTGTGCTGTCATTATGGGGTATTGTGCTGTCATTACGGGGTATTGTGCTGTCATTATGGGGTATTGTGCTGTCATTATGGGGTATTGTGCTGTCATTACGGGGTATTGTGCTGTCATTATGGGGTATTGTGCTGTCATTATGGGGTATTGTGCTGTCATTATGGGGTATTGTGCTGTCATTATGGGGTATTGTGCTGTCATTACGGGGTATTGTGCTGTCATTATGGGGTATTGTGCTGTCATTATGGGGTATTGTGCTGTCATTACGGGGTATTGTGCTGTCATTACGGGGTATTGTGCTGTCATTATGGGGTATTGTGCTGTCATTACGGGGTATTGTGCGTAGACTGATGAGAACCAAAAAAATGGTATCCCTTTTAGAATAAGGGTGTAACTTAACAAAATGTGGAAAAAGGTCAAGAGGTCTGAATAGTTTCTCAATGCGCTGTATGTGATGTCAACCAAGTCTAATATGTACATGTTTAATTTGTCCTGGGAAAATACAATCTCTGATAAATTAAGAAAACAAATTAATTGTTTGTGCTATCAGTTGGTGTCAGTAATTCACAGTTAATCAAATGTCTTTGTATTCCACCGTTACTACCAAATATCTGTACTAATTATGAGCATCGAGTGTGGGGAAATGCACTCATGAAATATTATATTACTCACTGTGTTCCATGGGTCACGTAAGTATTAGACAATGTAGAGTTGGGTACCACTGACTCTAGTAGACAAAAACACATCAAGCTGGCACTGTGTAACCGTGTAGCTCCTCAACTCCCCACTCTGCCCTTAAGATTCTTCCAAATATTGAGTTGCCTCCCCATCAATTAGTCGGGTCATGAACTCTTAGGTGTCCAAAGCGTTCCACGGGGATGGTGGCACGTGTTGATTCCAATGCTTCCCAGTTGTGTCCCTGCCTCACACAGGAAGCGGCGCAGGTCCTAATCCAGGCACTTGTCATCTCCCGTCTGGATTACTGCAACTCGCTGTTGGCTGGGCTCCCTGCCTGTGCCATTAAACCCCTACAACTCATCCAGAACGCCGCAGCCCGTCTGGTGTTCAACCTTCCCAAGTTCTCTCATGTCACCCCGCTCCTCCGCTCTCTCCACTGGCTTCCAGTTGAAGCTCGCATCCGCTACAAGACCATGGTGCTTGCCTACGGAGCTGTGAGGGGAATGGCACCTCAGTACCTCCAGGCTCTGATCAGGCCCTACACCCAAACAAGGGCACTGCGTTCATCCACCTCTGGCCTGCTCGCCTCCCTACCACTGAGGAAGTACAGTTCCCGCTCAGCCCAGTCAAAACTGTTCGCTGCTCTGGCTCCCCAATGGTGGAACACACTCCCTCACGACGCCAGGACAGCGGAGTCAATCACCACCTTCCGGAGACACCTGAAACCCCACCTCTTTAAGGAATACCTAGGATAGGATAAAGTAATCCTTCTCACCCCCCTTAAAAGATTTAGATGCACTATTGTAAAGTGGCTGTTCCACTGGATGTCATAAGGTGAATGCACCAATTTGTAAGTCGCTCTGGATAAGAGCGTCTGCTAAATGACTTAAATGTAATGTAAATGTGTCAATGTGGCTCGATGTCCATTGGGTGGTGGACCATTCTTGATACACACAGAAAACTCAGCAGCGTTGCAGTTCTTGACAAACTGGTGTGCCTGGCACCTACTACCATACCCGGTTCAAAAAGGCACTTCAATATTTTGTCTTGCCCAATCACAAATAGGCCTACACAACCCATATCTCAAGGCTTAAAAATCCTTCTTTACACCCGTCTCCTCCTCTTCATCTTCGCCAGCGGAGGCTGCTGAGGAGAGGACGGCTCATAGTTATGGCTGGAACGAAGCGAATGGAATGGCATCAAACACATGGAAACCTCGTCTTTCAAGTACTTGATACCATTCCAGCCATTACCACGAGCTTGTCCTCCCCAGTTAAGGTGCCACCAACCTCCTGTGGTCTACACTGATTGAAGTGGATTTAACAAGTGACATCAATAAGGGGTCATAGCTTTCACCTGGATAGTCTGTCATGCAAAGAGCAGGTGTTGATAATCTTTTGTACTTATACTTAAAATCGTCCGTCATTTAGTGAAAACCGATTCAACTTGCCAAGGGCTTATCAATCAATTGAGAAAAAAAGTGCAAAAAAACCCACTTCTTATTTTCTTAAAAAGGTGCTTTATTGTGACAAGGAAGAAAATATGCTTCAAAATCATAATTACTGTAATAAATTTAAAAAAAACATTGTACAGCAATGTCCCTCTCTGACCTGCTGGGGTTTGAGAGACTCAGATGGAGTCACCACAGGGCCTGTAATTCAGTCTCACAGGAGGAGTGCTGATCTAAAATCAGTTTAACCTTTTAAAATCAATCATCAACAAGAATGGGGACCTGATCCTAGATCAGCACTAGTACTCGACACTAAATACAGGCCCAGATCTCTCAGTCACTTCAGTCTTCTCTGACGATCCTTTTGCTTCAATCAAACAATGTCTCGTCTAGCCTTACCTTAGCTTTAAACTGTTTAGCAATATATTAATCACAACTGACAAATCAATATCACAAGTCATGCCTGAAGGTATAGGTTGGTAGCGGGTAAGGGCTAGTATGGGTCGGTATGAGCTGGCAGGGGTTGGTAGGGGCCCGTATGGGTTGGTAGGGAACAGTATGGGTTGGTAGGGAACAGTATGGGTTGGTAGGGAACGGTATGTGTCGTTAGGGGCCGGTATGTGTCGTTAGGGGCCGGTATGTGTCGTTAGGGCATGAAATAAATATGCGGTATGAAGGTATGGGTTGGTAGGGAACGGTATGTGTCGTTAGGGGCCGGTATGTGTCGTTAGGGGCCGGAATGGGTTGGTAGGGAACGGTATGGGTTGGTAGGGGCCAGTATGTGTCGTTAGGGGCCGGTATGGGTTGGTAGGGGCCAGTATGGGTTGGTAGGGGCCAGTATGGGTTGGTAGGGAACGGTATGGGTTGGTAGGGGCCAGTATGTGTCGTTAGGGGCCGGTATGGGTTGGTAGGGGCCAGTATGTCGTTAGGGGCCGGTATGGGTTGGTAGGGAACAGTATGGGTTGGTAGGGAACGGTATGGGTTGGTAGGGGCCAGTATGTGTCGTTAGGGGCCGGTATGGGTTGGTAGGGAACAGTATGGGTTGGTAGGGAACGGTATGTGTCGTTAGGGGCCGGTATGGGTTGGTAGGGGCCGGTATGGGTTGGTAGGGAACAGTATGGGTTGGTAGGGAACGGTATGTGTCGTTAGGGGCCGGTATGTGTCGTTAGGGGCCGGTATGGGTTGGTAGGGAACGGTATGTGTCGTTAGGGGCCGGTATGTGTCGTTAGGGGCCGGTATGGGTTGGTAGGGAACGGTATGGGTTGGTAGGGAACGGTATGTGTCGTTAGGGGCCGGTATGTGTCGTTAGGGGCCGGTATGTGTCGTTAGGGGCCGGTATGTGTCGTTAGGGGCCGGTATGTGTCGTTAGGGGCCGGTAGGGAATGGTATGGGTTGGTAGGGAACGGTATGGGTTGGTAGGGAACGGTATGTGTCATTAGGGGCCGGTATGGGTTGGTAGGGAACGGTATGGGTTGGTAGGGAACGGTATGGGTTGGTAGGGGCCGGTATGGGTTGGTAGGGAACAGTATGGGTTGGTAGGGAACGGTATGGGTTGGTAGGGGCCAGTATGTGTCGTTAGGGGCCGGTATGGGTTGGTAGGGAACAGTATGGGTTGGTAGGGAACGGTATGTGTCGTTAGGGGCCGGTATGTGTCGTTAGGGGCCGGTATGGGTTGGTAGGGAACGGTATGGGTTGGTAGGGAACGGTATGGGTTGGTAGGGAACGGTATGTGTCGTTAGGGGCCGGCATGTGTCGTTAGGGGCCGGTATGTGTCGTTAGGGGCCGGTATGTGTCGTTAGGGGCCGGTAGGGAATGGTATGGGTTGGTAGGGAACGGTATGGGTTGGTAGGGAACGGTATGTGTCGTTAGGGGCCGGTATGGGTTGGTAGGGAACGGTATGGGTTGGTAGGGAACAGTATGGGTTGGTAGGGAACGGTATGTGTCGTTAGGGGCCGGTATGGGTTGGTAGGGCATGAAATAAATATGCGGTATGAAGGTATGGGTTGGTAGGGAACGGTATGTGTCGTTAGGGGCAGGTATGTGTCGTTAGGGGCCGGAATGGGTTGGTAGGGGCCAGTATGTGTCGTTAGGGGCCGGTATGGGTTGGTAGGGGCCGGTATGGGTTGGTAGGGAACGGTATGGGTTGGTAGGGGCCAGTATGTGTCGTTAGGGGCCGGTATGGGTTGGTAGGGGCCGGTATGTGTCGTTAGGGGCCGGTATGGGTTGGTAGGGGCCAGTATGTGTCGTTAGGGGCCGGTATGGGTTGGTAGGGGCCAGTATGTGTCGTTAGGGGCCGGTATGGGTTGGTAGGGAACAGTATGGGTTGGTAGGGGCCAGTATGTGTCGTTAGGGGCCGGTATGGGTTGGTAGGGAACAGTATGGGTTGGTAGGGAACGGTATGTGTCGTTAGGGGCCGGTATGGGTTGGTAGGGGCCGGTATGGGTTGGTAGGGAACAGTATGGGTTGGTAGGGAACGGTATGGGTTGGTAGGGAACGGTATGTGTCGTTAGGGGCCGGTATGGGTTGGTAGGGAACGGTATGTGTCGTTAGGGGTCGGTATGGGTTGGTAGGGAACGGTATGGGTTGGTAGGGAACGGTATGTGTCGTTAGGGGCCGGTATGTGTCGTTAGGGGCCGGTATGTGTCGTTAGGGGCCGGTATGTGTCGTTAGGGGCCGGTAGGGAATGGTATGGGTTGGTAGGGAACGGTATGGGTTGGTAGGGAACGGTATGGGTTGGTAGGGAACAGTATGGGTTGGTAGGGAACGGTATGGGTTGGTAGGGAACGGTATGTGTCGTTAGGGGCGGTATGGGTTGGTAGGGAACGGTATGGGTTGGTAGGGAACGGTATGGGTTGGTAGGGAACGGTATGGGTTGGTAGGGAACGGTATGGGTTGGTAGGGTCGGTATGGGTTGGTAGGGGTCGGTATGGGTTGGTAGGGAACGGTATGTGTCGTTAGGGGCCGGTATGTGTCGTTAGGGGCCGGTATGTGTCGTTAGGGGCCGGTATGTGTCGTTAGGGGCCGGTATGTGTCGTTAGGGGCCGGTATGGGTCGGTAGGGAACGGTATGGGTCGGTAGGGAACGGTATGGGTTGGTAGGGAACGGTATGTGTCGTTAGGGGCCGGTATGTGTCGTTAGGGGCCGGTATGTGTCGTTAGGGGCCGGTATGGGTCGGTAGGGAACGGTATGGGTCGGTAGGGAACGGTATGGGTTGGTAGGGAACGGTATGTGTCGTTAAGGGCCGGTATGTGTCGTTAGGGGCCGGTATGTGTCGTTAGGGGCCGGTATGGGTCGGTAGGGAACGGTATGGGTCGGAAGGGAACGGTATGGGTCGGTAGGGAACGGTATGGGTTGGTAGGGAACAGTATGGGTTGGTAGGGAACGGTATGTGTCGTTAGGGGCCGGTATGTGTCGTTAGGGGCCGGTATGGGTCGGTAGGGAACGGTATGGGTTGGTAGGGAACGGTATGTGTCGTTAGGGGCCGGTATGTGTCGTTAGGGGCTGGTATGGGTCGGTAGGGAACGGTATGTGTCGTTAGGGGCCGGTATGTGTCGTTAGGGGCCGGTATGGGTTGGTAGGGAACGGTATGGGTTGGTAGGGAACGGTATGGGTTGGTAGGGAACGGAATGTGTCGTTAAGGGCCGGTATGGGTCGTTAGGGGCCGGTATGGGTCGGTAGGGAACGGTATGGGTTGGTAGGGAACAGTATGTGTCGTTAGGGGGCCGGTATGGGTTGGTAGGGAACGGTATGGGTTGGTAGGGAACGGTATGGGTCGGTATGGGTTGGTAGGGAACAGTATGGGTCGTTAGGGGCCGGTATGGGTCGGTATGGGTTGGTAGGGAACAGAACGGTATGGGTTGGTAGGGAACGGTATGTGTCGTTAGGGGCCGGTATGGGTTGGTAGGGAACGGTATGTGTCGTTAGGGGCCGGTATGGGTTGGTAGGGAACGGTATGTGTCGTTAGGGGCCGGTATGGGTTGGTAGGGAACGGTATGTGTCGTTAGGGGCCGGTATGGGTTGGTAGGGAACGGTATGTGTCGTTAGGGGCCGGTATGGGTTGGTAGGGAACGGTATGGGTTGGTAGGGCATGAAATAAATATGCGGTATGA
>NC_068443.1:4781936-4941936 GCF_023373465.1 Oncorhynchus keta | reverse complement strand
AATAGCTTTTGGTTCCGGCCCTGCACTAAACACACCTGATTCAAGTGATCAACGTCTAGATCAGCAGCTGATTAGAAGAATCTCGTGTGTTAGAGCAGGGCTGGAATAAAATCTGGCGGAGTCAGTAGCTCCAAAGGAAGATCAATTAGGCCAGTGGCAGGAGAGTTGTCTGCCACACACAGGCGTAACGAGCGAACTCACAGCGTTCTCGGGGTGGAAGATGTAGGAGGCAGGAGAGTTGTCCAGTATGATGACGTTACTGAGCTCTCTACCCAGCCTGCTTAGGTCCTTAACATAGTTCCCCCGGTGAAACACACATGACTCCCGGAACAGACGGGCTCGGAACACACCCCATTGGTCCAGAAGATCCGCCACAGGGTCAGCATACTGGACACACACGGGTCAAAAAGGTTACTACTACAGGTCAGGGGTCAGACATCAAAAGGTCAAAGAAGACACTGTACAGAGATGGAAGCAGGAAGCTCTGAAGCTACAACTACCACTAACTAGCCTGTTAGTGCAATCATGCTATCAAACCTTTGGCACGAAAAGGAGTGACATGATGGCACAAACAGACTGGTACCCAGGCTAGACTAGCACATCTTAGTGATTTAATGCAGCTGCTTACTGACATGGTTGGTAGTCTCCGTAGGACAGGGAGAACCCACTAGGAAACTTTGAAAATGGGAGACGCTCATTTACCACACAGACAGTTGACACTTGCCCAGACAGAGATCGGCTCAAAGAGATGGACAAGAGGAGGGAGTAGATAGATATTAACACAGGAAGAACAGAAGGGAGTAGATAGATATTAACACAGGAAGAACAGAAGGGAGTAGATAGATATTAACACAGGAAGAATAGAAGGGAGTAGATAGATATTAACACAGGAAGAACAGAAGGGAGTAGATAGATATTAACACAGGAAGAACAGAAGGGAGTAGATAGATATTAACACAGGAAGAATAGAAGGGAGTAGATAGATATTAACACAGGAAGAACAGAAGGGAGTAGATAGATATTAACACAAGAAGAACAGAAGACAGGAGGTGGGACAGAAGAAACAGAAACCAAAAAAATGAGAACAGAGCCATGTCCCAAATGGCACCCTATTCCCTATAGTAGACTATTAGAGTATGCACCCTATTCCTTATAGTGGACTACGAGAGTATTAACCATATTCCCCATAGTGGACTACTAGAGCATGCACCCTATTCCTTATAATGGACTACTAGAGTATGCACCCTATTCCCTATAGTGGACTACAAGAGTATGCACCCTATTCCCTAGAGTGGACTACTAGAGTATGCACCCTATTCCCTAAAGTGGACTACTAGAGTATGCACCCTATTCCCTATAGTAATCTACTAGAGTATGCACCCTATTCCCTATAGTGGACTACTAGAGTATGCACCCTATTCCCTATAGTGGACTACTTGAGTATGCACCCTATTCCTTATAGTGGACTACTAGAGTATTAACCATATTCCCCATAGTGGACTACTAGAGCATGCACCCTATTCCCTATAGTGGACTACTTGAGTATGCACCCTATTCCCTAAAGTGCACTACTAGAGTATGCACCATATTCCCTATAGTGGACTACTAGAGTATGCACCCTATTCTCTATTGTGAACTACGAGAGTATACACCCTATTCCCTATAGTGGACTACTAGAGTATGCACCCTATAGTAGACTACTAGAGTATGTACCCTATTCCCTATAGTGGACTACTAGAGTATGCACCCTATTCCCTATAGTGGAGTACTAGAGTATACACCCTATTCCCTATAGTAAACTACCAGGATAAGCACAATTTCCCTATACTGGACTACTAGAGTATGCACCCTATTCCCTATATGAGACTACTAGAGTATGCACCCTATTCCCTATAGTGGACTACAAGAGTATGCACCCTATTCCCTAAAGTGGACTACAAGAGTATGCACCCTATTCCCTATAGTAATCTACTAGAGTATGCACCCTATTCCCTATAGTTCACTACTAGAGTATGCACCCTATAGTGGACTACTAGAGTATGCACCCTATTCCCTATAGTGGACTACTAGAGTATGCACCCGATTCCCTATAGTGGACTACTAGAGTATGCACCCTATTCCCTATAGTGGAATAGTAGAGTATGCACCCTATTGTGGACTACTAGAGTATGCACCCTATTCCCTGTAGTGGACTACTATAGTATGCACCCTATTCCCGTAGTGGACTACTAGAGTATGCACCCAATTCCCTATAGTGAACTACAAGAGTATGCACCCTATTCCCTATAGTGGACTACTAGAGTATGCACCCTATTCCCTAAAGTGGACTACAAGAGTATGCACCCTATGCCCTATAGAAATCCGAGCAAGGGTGGCATTCCAGAGGGACATCAGAGACTGCAACGTTCTCTGCTTTACGGAAACATGGCTTACTGGGAAGACGCTATCCAGGGCGGTGCAGCCAACGGGTTTCTCCACGCATCGCGCGGTCAGAAACAAACATCTCTCTGGTAAGAAGAGTGGCGGGGCGTATGCCTCATGACTAACGGGACATGGTGTGATGAAGGAAACATACAGGAACTCAAATCCTTCTGTTCACCTGATTTAGAATTCCTCACAATCAAATGTAGACCGCATTATCTTCCAAGAGAATTCTCTTCGATTATAATCACAGCCGTATATATCCCCCAAGCAGACACATCGATGGCTCTGAACAAACTTTATTTAACTCTTTGCAAACTGGAAAACATTTATCCGGAGGCTGCATTCATTGTAGCTGGGGATTTTAACAAAGCCAATCTGAAAACAAGACTCCCTAAATTTTATCAGCATATCGATTGCGCAACCAGGGGTGGTAAAACCTTGGATCATTGTTACTCTAACTTCCGCGACGCATATAAGGCCCTGCCCCGCCCCCTTTCGGAAAAGCTGACCACGACTCCATTTTGCTGATCCCTGCCTACAGGCAGAAATTAAAACAAGAGGCTCCCACGCTGAGGTCTGTCCAACGCTGGTCAGACCAAGCTGACTCTACACTCCAAGACTGCTTCCATCACGTGGACTGGGACATGTTTCGTATTGCGTCAGATGGGAATATTGACGAATACGCTGATTCGGTGTGCGAGTTCATTAGAACGTGCGTCGAAGATGTCGTTCCCATAGCAACGATAAAAACATTCCCTAACCAGAAACCGTGGATTGATGGCAGCATTCGCGTGAAACTGAAAGCGCGAACCACTGCTTTTAATCAGGGCAAGGTGTCTGGCAACATGACTGAATACAAACAGTGCAGCTATTCCCTCCGCAAGGCTATTAAACAAGCTAAGCGTCAGTACAGAGACAAAGTGGAATCTCAATTCAACGGCTCAGACACAAGAGGCATGTGGCAGGGTCTACAGTCAATCACGGACTACAAGATGAAATCCAGCCCAGTCACGGACCAGGATGTCGGTCTCTCCTTCACTGCAGCCAAGGTGAGTAAGACATTTAAACGTGTTAACCCTCGCAAGGCTGCAGGCCCAGACGGCATCCCCAGCCGCGCCCTCAGAGCATGCGCAGACCAGCTGGCCGGTGTGTTTACGGACATATTCAATCAATCCCTATACCAGTCTGCTGTTCCCACATGCTTCAAGAGGGCCACCATTGTTCCTGTTCCCAAGAAAGCTAAGGTAACTGAGATAAACGACTACCGCCCCGTAGCACTCACTTCCGTCATCATGAAGTGCTTTGAGAGACTAGTCAAGGACCATATCACCTCCACCCTACCTGACACCCTAGACCCACGCCAATTTGCTTACCGCCCAAATAGGTCCACAGACGATGCAATCTCAACCACACTGCACACTGCCCTAACCCACCTGGACAAGAGGAATACCTATGTGAGAATGCTGTTCATCGACTACAGCTCGGCATTCAACACCATAGTACCCTCCAAGCTCGTCATCAAGCTCGAGACCCTGGGTCTCGACCCCGCCCTGTGCAACTGGGTACTGGACTTCCTGACGGGCCGCCCCCAGGTGGTGAGGGTAGGCAACAACATCTCCTCCCCGCTGATCCTCAACACGGGGCCCCACAAGGGTGCGTTCTGAGCCCTCTCCTGTACTCCCTGTTCACCCACGCCTCCAACTCAATCATCAAGTTTGCGGACGACACAACAGTGGTAGGCTTGATTACCAACAACGACGAGACGGCCTACAGGGAGGAGGTGAGGGCCCTCGGAGTGTGGTGTCAGGAAAATAACCTCACACTCAACGTCAACAAAACTAAGGAGATGATTGTGGACTTCAGGAAACAGCAGAGGGAACACCCCTATCCACATCGATGGAACAGTAGTGGAGAGGGTAGCTAGTTTTAAGTTCCTCGGCATACACATCACAGACAAACTGAATTGGTCCACTCACACTGACAGCGTCGTGAAGAAGGCGCAGCAGCGCCTATTCAACCTCAGGAGGCTGAAGAAATTCGGCTTGTCACCAAAAGCACTCACAAACTTCTACAGATGCACAATCGAGAGCATCCTGGCGGGCTGTATCACCGCCTGGTACGGCAACTGCTCCGCCCTCAACCGTAAGGCTCTCCAGAGGGTAGTGAGGACTGCACAACGCATCACCGGGGGCAAACTACCTGCCCTCCAGGACACCTACACCACCCGTTGTTACAGGAAGGCCATAAAGATCATCAAGGACATCAACCACCCGAACCACTGCCTGTTCACCCCGCTATCATCCAGAAGGCGAGGTCAGTACAGGTGCATCAAAGCTGGGACCGAGAGACTGAAAAACAGCTTCTATCTCAAGGCCATCAGACTGTTAAACAGCCACCACTAACAGTGAGTGGCTGCTGCCAACACACTGTCATTGACACTGACCCAACTCCAGCCATTTTAATAATGGGAATTGATGGGAATTATGTAAATATATCACTAGCCACTTTAAACAATGCTACCTTATATAATGTTACTTACCCTACATTATTCATCTCATATGCATATGTATATACTGTACTCTACATCATCGACTGCATCCTTATGTAACACATGTATCACTAGCCACTTTAACTATGCCACTTTGTTTACTTTGTCTACACACTCATCTCATATGTATATACTGTACTCGATACCATCTACTGTATGCTGCTCTGTACCATCACTCATTCATATATCCTTATGTACATGTTCCTTATCCCCTTACACTGTGTATAAGACAGTAGTTTTGGAATTGTTAGTTAGATTACTTGTTGGTTATCACTGCATTGTCGGAACTAGAAGCACAAGCATTTCGCTACACTCGCATTTAACATCTGCTAACCATGTGTATGTGACAAATAAAATTTGATTTGATTTGATTTGAATTGAATTGAGTATGCACCCTATTCCCTATAGTGGACTACTGGAGTATACACCCTATTCCCTATAGTTGACTACTAGAGTATGCCCCCTATTCCCTATAGTGGACTACTAGAGTATGCACCCTATTCCCTATAGTGGAATAGTAGAGTATGCACCCTACAGTAAACTACTTGAGTATGTACCCTATTCCCTATAGTGGAATAGTAGAGTATGCACCCTATAGTAAACTACTAGAGTATGCACCATATTCCCTATAGTGGAATAGTAGAGTATGCACCCTATAGTAAACTACTTGAGTATGTACCCTATTCCCTATAGTGGACTACTAGAGTATGCACCCTATTCCCTATAGTGGACTACTAGAGTATGCACCCTATGCCCTATAGTAATCTACTAGAGTATGCACCCTATTCCCTATAGTGGACTACTAGAGTATACACCCTATTCCCTATAGTGGACTACTAGAGTATGCACCCTATATTAGACTACTAGAGTATGCACCCTATTCCCTATCGTGGAATAGTAGAGTATGCACCCTATAGTAAACTACTTGAGTATGCACCCTATTCACTATAGTGGACTACTAGAGTATGCACCCTATAGTAGTCTACTAGAGTATGCACCCTATAGTAGACTACTAGAGTATGTACCCGATTCCCTGTAGTGGACTACTATAGTATGCACCCTATTCCCTATAGTGAACTACAAGAGTATGCACCCTATTCCCTGTAGTGGACTACTAGAGTATGCACCCTATAGTAGTCTACTAGAGTATGCACCCTATTCCCTATAGTGGACTACTAGAGTATGCTCCCTATTCCCTAAAGTGGACTACAAGAGTATGCACCCTATGCCCTATAGTAATCTACTAGAGTATGCACCCTATTCCCTATAGTGGACTACTAGAGTATACACCCTATTCCCTATAGTGGACTACTAGAGTATGCACGCTATTCACTATAGTGGAATAGTAGAGTATGCACCCTACAGTAAACTACTTGAGTATGCACCCTATTCCCTATAGTGGAATAGTAGAGTATGCACCCTATAGTAAACTACTTGAGTATGCACCCTATTCCCTATAGTGGACTGCTAGAGTATACACCCTATTCCCTATAGTGGACTGCTAGAGTATACACCCTATTCCCTAGAGTGGACTACAAGAGTATGCACCCTATTTCCTATAGTGGACTACTAGAGTATGCACCCTATTCCCTATAGTAGACTGCTAGAGTATGCACCCTATCGTAGACTACTAAAGTATGCACCCTATTCCCTATAGTGGACTACTAGAGTATGCACCCTATTTCCTATAGTGGAATAGTAGAGTATGCACCCTATAGTAGACTACTAAAGTATGCCCCCTATTCCCTATAGTGGACTACTGGAGTATGCACCATATTCCCTATAATGGACTACTCGTGTATACACCCTATTCCCTATAGTGGACTACTGGAGTATACACCCTATTCCCTATAGTTGACTACTAGAGTATGCACCATATTCCCTATAGTGGAATAGTAGAGTATGCACCCTATAGTAAACTACTTGAGTATGTACCCTGTTCACTATAGTGGACTACTAGAGTATGCACCCTATTCCCTATAGTGGACTACTAGAGTATGCACCCTATTCCCTAAAGTGGACTACTAGAGTATGCACCCTATTCCCTATAGTAATCTACTAGAGTATGCACCCTATTCCCTATAGTGGACTACTAGAGTATACACCCTATTCCCTATAGTGGACTACTAGAGTATGCACCCTATTCCCTATAGTGAGACTACTTGAGTATGCACCCTATTCCCTAAAGTGCACTACAAGAGTATGCACCATATTCCCTAAAGTGGACTACTAGAGTATGCACCCTATTCTCTATTGTGAACTACTAGAGTATACACCCTATTCCCTATAGTTCACTACTAGAGTATGCACCCTATAGTAGACTACTAGAGTATGTACCCTACTATTCCCTATAAAGTGGACTACTAGAGTATACACCCTATTCCCTATAGTAAACTACTAGGATAAGCACCATTTCCCTATACTGGACTACTAGAGTATGCACCCTATTCCCTATATGAGACTACTAGAGTATGCACCCTATTCCCTATAGTGGACTACAAGAGTATGCACCCTATTCCCTAAAGTGGACTACAGAGTATGCACCCTATTCCTATAGTAATCTACTAGAGTATGCACCCTATTCCCTATAGTGGACTACTAGAGTATGCACCCTATAGTGGACTACTAGAGTATGCACCCTATTCCCTATAGTGGACTACTAGAGTATGCACCCTATTCCCTAAAGTGGACTACTAGAGTATGCACCCTATTCCCTATAGTAATCTACTAGAGTATGCACCCTATTCCCTATAGTGGACTACTAGAGTATACACCCTATTCCCTATAGTGGACTACTAGAGTATGCACCCTATTCCTTATAGTGGACTACTAGGGTATTAACCATATTCCCCATAGTGGACTACTAGAGCATGCACCCTATTCCTTATAATGGACTACAAGAGTATGCACCCTATTCCCTAGAGTGGACTACTAGAGTATGCACCCTATAGTAGACTACTAGAGTATGCACCCTATTCCCTATATTGGACTAGTAGAGTATGCACCCTATTCCCTATAGTGGACTACTAGAGTATACACCCTATTCCCTATAGTGGACTACTTGAGTATGCACCCTATTCCCTATAGTGGACTACTAGAGTATGCACCATATTCCCTATAGTGGACAACTAGAGTATGCACCATATTCCCTATAGTGGACTACTAGGTATGCACCCTATTCCCTATAGTGGACTACTAACCATATTCCCCATAGTGGACTACTAGAGCATGCACCCTATTCCTTATAATGGACTACAAGAGTATGCACCCTATTCCCTAGAGTGGACTACTAGAGTATGCACCCTATTCCCTAAAGTGGACTACTAGAGTATGCACCCTATGCCCTAGTCTACTAGAGTATGCACCATATTCCCTATAGTGGAATAGTAGAGTATGCACCCTATAGTAAACTACTTGAGTATGCACCCTATTCCCTATAGTAGACTATTAGAGTATGTGCCCGATTTCCTATAGTGGACTACTAGAGTATACACCCTATTCCCTATAGTGGACTACTAGAGTATGCACCCTATTCCCTATAGTGGACTACTAGAGTATACACCCTATTCCCTATAGTGGACTACTTGAGTATACACCCTATTCCCTATAGTGGACTACTAGAGTATGCACCCTATTCCCTATAGTGGACAACTAGAGTATGCACCATATTCCCTATAGTGGAATAGTAGAGTATGCACCCTATAGTAAACTACTTGAGTATGTACCCTGTTCACTATAGTGGACTACTAGAGTATGCACCCTATTCCCTGTAGTGGACTACTATAGTATGCACCCTATAGTAGTCTACTAGAGTATGCACCCTATTCCCTATAGTAGACTACTAGAGTATGCTCCCTATTCCCTATAGTGGACTACTAGAGTATGCACCCTATTCCCTATAGTGAACTACTAGAGTATGCACCCTATTCCCTATGGTGGACTACTAGAGTATGCACCCTATTTTAGACTACTAGAGTATGCACCCTATTCCCTATCGTGGAATAGTAGAGTATGCACCCTACAGTAAACTACTCGAGTATGTACCCTATTCCCTATAGTGGAATAGTAGAGTATGCACCCTACAGTAAACTACTTGACTATGCACCCTATTCCCTATAGTAGACTATTAGATTATGTGCCCGATTTCCTATAGTGGACTACTAGAGTATGCACCCTATTCCCTATAGTGGACTACTAGAGTATGCACCCTATTCCCTATCGTGGAATAGTAGAGTATGCACCCTACAGTAAACTACTTGAGTATGTACCCTATTCCCTATAGAGGAATAGTAGAGTATGCACCCTATATTAGACTACTAGAGTATGCACCCTATTCCCTATCGTGGAATAGTAGAGTATGCACCCTACAGTAAACTACTTGACTATGCACCCTATTCCCTATAGTAGACTATTAGAGTATGTGCCCGATTTCCTATAGTGGACTACTAGAGAGTTCACCCTATTCCCTATAGTGGACTGCTAGAGTATATACCCTATTCCCTATAGTGGACTACTAGAGTATGCACCCTATTCCCTATAGTGGACTACAAGAGTATGCACCCTTTCCCCTATAGTAGACTACTAGAGTATGCACCCTATAGTAGACTACTAGAGTATGCACCCTATTCCCTATAGTAAACTACCAGAGTATGTCAGACAAGTGACAAAGGATTAGAGTTGTTTAAAGTACCTTTGCAAGACTAGCCGTGAAGAGAACACATTCAAACAGCTCTCCCATCTTCTGCAGGAACTCATCCACATGAGGTCTCTTCAGCACGTACACCTGCAACCACAGATTAATATAGGATGATTCAAAACAAAAAAACATGTGTTTTATGTGAGAAGTAGGCATTGGTCTGAAGCAGGAAAATAAAGGAAATTCACATGAGCACCACAATGCCTACCCCACCCATGCTCTGCCAAGGGTTTTTCAGCACACAGCTTTAACCTACTACAGAAGCTTGTATATTGGTCTATTGCACTTCAAACAGTGTGTATGCAGGTTGTTTAGGATTCAAAACTTCTCAAACAGCCTAATCATCTAATTTCCTTGGTTTTTACACCAGAAGGTGTAAAACACAACATTATTACACAACATTATAATACATCATAACACAGCAATACAAGTCAAGTAAAAAGTACACAAAAATAACAAATGGCAACAGAACATTAACAGCTGATTTTCCAGAGAGAAGCGGGGAAAAAAACTAAAACAAAAACCCATTTAAGCCAATAAGGAGAAATCAGGGTAAATGTTCCAGCTCTCTTTTAACAAGACAATATGAGGAAAGAGGAAGTTCCTGGAAAATACACACAATAGTCACCATGTAGCCTACCCATGACCTGTCTACATACTGTGGCGTACAGCAGGTCAGCCACCAGGGGGAGACTCGTCGAGGCCTGGTGACAGACGGAGGATACATCACGATGGCTCCATCTGCTGGACGTGCCAGGTCACGACGGGTTCGCTGGCCAGGACTAATTGGGGCTGATTGGGGATTGGTGAGTAATCAAGGGCTGATTGCACACAAGCTGTTCAAGTCCCATAAAGCTGCCAGAAGGGCAGCACACAGGGAAGAGACTGGGGGAGGAAAGGACTCCTGTATATTTGGGGATGGTAACAGGAGTGAGTTCAGTGTTTGATCCTCACAGGAAACAGCGAGACCCGATCCCGGAGAGGGTCTCCTGGGGGATACCGTAAGGCCCAGAAAACGGGATCCCGGAGAGGGTCTCCTGGGGGATACAGTAAGACCCGGAGCCCAGAAGACGGTATCCCGGAGAGGGTCTCCTGGGGGATACAGTAAGACCCGGAGCCCAGAAGACGGTATCCCGGAGAGGGTCTCCTGGGGGATACAGTAAGACCCGGAGCCCAGAAGACGGTATCCCGGAGAGGGTCTCCTGGGGGATACAGTAAGACCCGGAGCCCAGAAGACTGTATCCCGGAGAGGGTCTCCTGGGGGATACAGTAAGACCCGGAGCCCAGAAGACGGTATCCCGGAGAGGGTCTCCTGGGGGATACAGTAAGACCCGGAGCCCAGAAGACGGTATCCCGGAGAGGGTCTCCTGGGGGATACAGTAAGACCCGGAGCCCAGAAGACGGTATCCCGGAGAGGGTCTCCTGGGGGATACAGTAAGACCCGGAGCCCAGAAGACGGTATCCCGGAGAGGGTCTCCTGGGGGATACAGTAAGACCCGGAGCCCAGAAGACGGTATCCCGGAGAGGGTCTCCTGGGGGATACAGTAAGACCCGGAGCCCAGAAGACGGTATCCCGGAGAGGGTCTCCTGGGGATACAGTAAGACCCGGAGCCCAGAAGACAGTATCCCGGAGAGGGTCTCCTGGGGGATACAGTAAGACCCGGAGCCCAGAAGACGGTATCCCGGAGAGGGTCTCCTGGGGGATACAGTAAGACCCGGAGCCCAGAAGACTGTATCCCGGAGAGGGTCTCCTGGGGGATACAGTAAGACCCGGAGCCCAGAAGACGGTATCCCGGAGAGGGTCTCCTGGGGGATACAGTAAGACCCGGAGCCCAGAAGACGGTATCCCGGAGAGGGTCTCCTGGGGGATACAGTAAGACCCGGAGCCCAGAAGACGGGATCCCGGAGAGGGTCTCCTGGGGGATACAGTAAGACCCGGAGATTTTTTAAAAAGTGTGTAGAGAGGTCGTGGCACTCCGTCAATCAACTGGTGTACGCATTTCAGGGAACACAATCCTCCCACCGTGCCATTAAGCAGCGTGTTCCTGGGATGTAGCGTAGGAGGTGGCGCAGTAGTACACACACACACACACACACACACACACACACACACACACACACACACACACACACACCAGTCTCTGTCCAATGGTACTCAAAGATGCTCTTTTAACATTGTGTGTGTGTCGGGACTGTGTGTCAAAACTACGCACGGAAGAATGGTCGTAATGTCTCCTCCTAGAAGCGAACCCAGGACCTTCAGATCCCATGGCGACGACGTTAAAACAAACCCGGTCGTGAACGCATCCGGTGATGACAGGAAACGTTTGTTGATCACTCAATACTGAGCATTTATTTATATTGCTTGGTAAAATGTTTTATTGTTGTTGTCTAGAAAATAGTCACATTTATTTTACCTTTTATTTAAACTAGGCAAGTCAGTTAAGAACAAATTCTTATTTTCAATGACGGCCTAGGAACAGTGGGTTAACTGCCTGTTCAGGGGCAGAACGACGGATTACTACCTTGTCAGCTCGGCGGTTACTAGTCCAACGCTCTGACCACTAGGCTACCCTGCCGCCCCAAGTTAGCAAGCATGCCATGTTCTTTTAACTGCACAAAGGTCATGCAGGCAAGCAATGATGTTGGTGTTATTTAACCTGGGTGCACCCCCCCCCCCCCCCCTTTACTTGGATGGTGACTTCAGCTTTTCGGGAACACGTTGAAAAGTAACTTGACACAGTCAACGCAAATTTGGAGTATTGTATTTTGTTTCTAATGCTAACGACCCTGTTAAAAATACGGTATGTGGTTCTCGGTAATGACCGAACAGCTCATGACGAGATGGGGGGGGGGGGAGTCTGTTGTATACCTCCCAATCCGATAAAAATGTGCAAATATACTAGTAGGGAGATTTGAATTTAACATTGAGCTTCAACCAATGCCATACTATTACACCTACAACCAGTGTTTTGGGGTCATACACCTGAAACCAGTCAGAATTACAACAACTACAATCACTGATCAAACTACACACATTAAGTCAGACAATCCTCTTACTCTTTCCCAGACCAGTAGCCGCCACCCAGTTCAAGTAATCATGAACAGGCCAACCAGGATACACACAGCCTATCCTGGATTACTTGAACTAGGTCACAACCTTTCTCCTCCTCCTCTTCTTCTTCTTCTGGAGTTGAGCTCAGAGGAACTGGGAGCAACAGTGGAACATTTGGTCGGATTTTGAAAGACTTGTGAAAATATAAAACTTAAAATTTGTCTTCTATAAAAGTAAAATTGGTCATTTCTGACAACACCGTTGGAGACGCTAATGACTCCGGTGCATATAATCAAATAACCCGTATTTAAAAGTGAATAAAAGACAGAGACAGTAGTGATCCTACAGTACCTGATGAACTGTGCCATCTATCTCCACGGGGACTATGAAGTCAGCATTGCTAATGGGCTGTAAGAGAGAAGAGATAAAACACAACATGTCACAGTGTCTCAGAAACTGTTCCACAGTGGTGTAATATAACAGTCACACAGCAGAGGGAGAGCTTGCACAGTGCCATAGATTTTAGGCCATTCAGTCGCCTTCAAGAAAGGAAAACTAATCTTCTCCTGCTCCCTTTTAAGTATTATTCTCTTCCTCCTTCCCCTTTTCCGACAAAACAAAATCTCTATTTCTCTCTGCCTTTCTCTCTAACAAACTATAGGTCACACAGAGAGAGAGAGAGAGAGAGAGAGACTGTGCCAAGTAAAAGAGAGGAGGAGGAGAAGAGGGGGATTACGAGAAAGATATTCTGGATAATGACACCAGAGGCCAAGCAAGGTCACTGTTAGTCAACAGTCTCTCTGTGAACTACAGTCTATCCGTGCTGTTGACTCTCTAACATGTGACAGAACAGTCTCTACTGCTGTTGACTCTCTAACATGGGACAGAACAGTCTCTACTGCTGTTGACTCTCTAACATGTGACAGAACACTCTCTGCTGCTGTTGACTCTCTAACATGGGACAGAACAGTCTCTGCTGCTGTTGACTCTCTAACATGGGACAGAACAGTCTCTGCTGCTGTTGACTCTCTAACGTGGGACAGAACAGTCTCTGCTGCTGTTGACTCTCTAACATGGGACAGAACAGTCTCTGCTGCTGTTGACTCTCTAACATGGGACAGAACAGTCTCTGCTGCTGTTGACTCTCTAACATGGGACAGAACAGTCTCTACTGCTGTTGACTCTCTAACGTGGGACAGAACAGTCTCTGCTGCTGTTGACTCTCTAACATGGGACAGAACAGTCTCTGCTGCTGTTGACTCTCTAACATGGGACAGAACAGTCTCTGCTGCTGTTGACTTGACTCTCTAAGGTGGGACAGAACAGTCTCTACTGCTGTTGACTCTCTAACGTGGGACAGAACAGTCTCTGTTGCTGTTGACTCTCTAACATGGGACAGAACAGTCTCTGCTGCTGTTGACTCTCTAACATGGGACAGAACAGTCTCTACTGCTGTTGACTCTCTAACATGGGACAGAACAGTCTCTGCTGCTGTTGACTCTCTAACATGGGACAGAACAGTCTCTGCTGCTGTTGACTCTCTAACATGGGACAGAACAGTCTCTACTGCTGTTGGCTCTCTAACATGGGACAGAACAGTCTCTACTGCTGTTGGCTCTCTAACATGGGACAGAACAGTCTCTACTGCTGTTGACTCTCTAACATGGGACAGAACAGTCTCTACTGCTGTTGGCTCTCTAACATGGGACAGAACAGTCTCTGCTGCTGTTGACTCTCTAACATGGGACAGAACAGTCTCTGCTGCTGTTGACTCTCTAACATGGGACAGAACAGTCTCTGCTGCTGTTGACTCTCTAACATGGGACAGAACAGTCTCTACTGCTGTTGACTCTCTAACGTGGGACAGAACAGTCTCTGCTGCTGTTGACTCTCTAACATGGGACAGAACAGTCTCTACTGCTGTTGACTCTCTAACGTGGGACAGAACAGTCTCTACTGCTGTCGACTGCTGTTGACTCTCTAGTTAGCTACTTTTAAAAATTACCCCCCCCCACCCCAGAACAGGTAAGAAAATGGTGCTGCTCTCGGAGTTGGTTATCTATAAACTCCGACTGTTTTACAAACACACAGTGCTGCTAGCTCACAGCAGACAAATCCCGGATCTGTCCCACTGGAAGTTGTTGAGGGGGACACAGAGGTCTGTAAAGGAGAAGGGAAACGGTGACGCGCTCTCTGTTGTTTTATCTGCAGCTCAGACTGCTTTTAGTGACGAGAGATACATGCTTTTTGAAGTCAGTTCGATTTTTAAAAAAAAATGAAAAGTTTTCAATTTCGGTTTCAATTATTTGGGTTGAATGCTGTAACACAGAATAAAACAATTAATAAAAATGAGGTTAGCGACTGCCCATTACTGCTGATCACTTATCATCACTTTATATATTTCAGTTGTGGTATACATTACATTTGTCTTATTTGATGACTTTATTATTTCATTCCAAGAGCTGCTGTCTGACATAATCACTATTTAAGTAGTTCTTCAAAGTAAATAAGGCATACTTTTATGACTGCTGAACACCAACTATCAACCACCCAGATCATGTATTTTCAGGTAGAGATACCTGGTGAAGCAACAGCTGCTCTCTATATTACCTCAAGATCACGATACGTCGCTAAGCAACAGCTGCTCTCTATATCACCTCACGATACGTCGCTAAGCAACAGCTGCTCTCTATATCACCTCACGATACATCGCTAAGCAACAGCTGCTCTCTATATCACCTCACGATACGTCGCTAAGCAACAGCTGCTCCCTATATCACATGATCACGATACGTCGCTACGCAACAGCTGCTCCCTATATCACATGATCACGATACGTCGCTAAGCAATAGCTGCTCTCTATCACCTCACGATACGTCGCTAAGTAACAGCTGCTCTCTATATCACCTCACGATCGGGCATTCTTCTCTCTTCAGTAGCAGTCGTAAAAGTAACACAGACCGGATAAGTAAGTGCGCACTGGATTATGGTCATTGTAGTTAATTACCACGTTTTATGCACTAAACTATGTAGAATTTGGCTCCCTACTACATCGCACAGTTCAGGCTGTATCTGATCAATCTCGAGAGAAAACACTGCAATGCGCGTACTAAGCTCTCAGGAAGAAAAACAAAAACCAAATTGAATTCAAATAATTGAACCGACATCTGTCAATTAGTTGTTTATTAAAACGCGAAAAATGAATGGCTCAGAACTAAGTACTTTACAAACACACGGTCTAATGTACGTGTAACCCTACATGATTACAATGAACAGACGGAGGGAGAGCAGTGGATCTAGGGGAACTCAAAGTAAAGAGGAAACTGTAGGTTAAGTCTACACATTATGACAAAGGCAAGATGAGCCTCATTCAACATACTATTTATTTGTATTTAACTAGGCAAGTGAGTGAAGAAACAAATTCTTATTTACAACGATGGCCATACCGTCGGCCAAACCCGGATGACGCTGGGGCCAAATTGTGCGCCGCCCTATGGGACTCCCAATCACGGCCGGTTGTGAAACAGCCTGGAATCGAACCTAGGGTGTCTGTAGTGACGCCTCTAGCACTGAGATGCAGTGCCTTAGACCGCTGCACCACTCGGGTGCCTATGAAGGCTGATGAGGGTAGAATTAAAGCGGAAATCGTGTAGCAGTCTGTGCAGCAGACAGACAGGCATGAATTCAGGAGAAACCAATTAGATAGCTCTTCAAAGCGTGATGGAGTCTTGAGTGAGAGGCCAGCCCAGCCACTGAGCCGAGTACCAAGTTCAACTTTGTCTCAGAGGAAAATTGGTTTTGCAGAGATAATCTAACTTAAAACATGAAAACTGTACATTGATAATACCAGCCTACCAGGGCTTAATTACATTTTTTTTTTAAAAACATGTTATTTTTTTTTTTTTACCTTGAATGAGCTGTGTACCAATGTCTCATCCAAGTCGATCACTACACACTTCTTCCCATAGTCTGATATGTTCATCTCTGGTAGGAGGAATTTGGCTGGAGGCTGAAGGAGAGAGAGAAGATATTATATGTTAGAGATGGAGGTAGAGGTAGAGAGATGGGGGTAGAGTAGAGAAAGAGAGGAGAGAAAGAGAGGAGAGAGGAGAGAAAGAGAGGAGAGAAAGAGAGGAGAGAAAGAGAGGAGAGAAAGAGAGGAGAGAGAGAAGATATGTTAGAGGAGATGGAGGTAAAGAGATGGGGGTAGAGTAGAGAAAGAGAGGAGAGAAAGAGGAGAGAGAGGAGAGAAAGAGATGAGAGAGAAAGAGATGAGAGGGAGAGATGAGAGTGCATAATCAACACATTGAGATATCATTAGTTAAATGTGTGAGGCAGGGTGGATTAGCAGCCCAGTGTTAATAGTGAGTCTGGTGTTTCCCATAAAGAAAGATTAACGGAGAGAAACATGAACACTAGCTAACACTGTGCTGGAACGGTCTGCTGGTTCTCTCTTCTGAACAGATCGGGTCTACATCGAACAGAACCAACAGACACCACGAAGGACTGAAGCTACCCATCCCTGCCCGGCATCATCTCAGAACAGGAATCCCATCATCTCTGTCCTTCCCTCCCAACACTAACCAAGTGTAATATATATATAGTGTGTTTAATCCCTCCAGATTTCTGTCTAATCTGAAGAGATTAAAGTTAACTTTCACACATTCTGTCAGACAGTAACAGGTCATGTTGTGGTCAACCAGTACAGACCGAGCCTGTGTTCCATTTCTCTCTTTTTGTCGTTATTGTTTTACATTCCAGATACAGTGCACTACTTTTAACCAGGGTCCTCTTGTCAAAAGCAGTATACTTTATAGAGAATAGGGTTTAATTTGAGACACATCCAGACAGGACTACTTTCCAGAAAAATCACAGTCTGTCCTTCACAGGAACACCAGATCAATGTCGCTAACTGAAACATTTCCCATGTGGACCTGAAGTGCTATGGAAAACGGAAGCCCTCCGTGATGGTGATAGTGAAAAACGGACATGCAGCAGATCTAACCTACTCCATAATTTTTTTTTTTTTTTTAAAGGGGTAGACTCAGCAATAGGAGACGATAATACACACAGTGACCACGGCAACTAGTTCCCTCTGTTCCCTGCCTCGAGGCCGAAGCGGAGTCTAATGTTTAATGGACTTAGGCCTTGGGTGTCATGGTTCAGACACAGACTATGGTAGGTGATCTAGCCGGTGTTTATCTTTACTTGCTAGATAACGAGCTCTTTTCTAATACCCTCATTAGCTAAATGGGATCAATCACATCCTACTTTCCATGAGAGCAGAATCTATGGTTGTATCCCGAATAGCACCCTGTTCCCTAAGTAGTGCATATGGCTCTAGTCAAAAGTAGTGTGCTATGTAGGGAATAGGGTGCCGTTTGAGATGCAGCCGTAGACTACAAGAACCAATGGGATTGAAGCTCTCACAGAGTAAGCCCATGTCTGTAAGGCAATAGCAGAAACTTTTTTATTTTCATAGTACATTGCTTGTGCACTATGAGTGGCGCAGCGGTCTAAGGCACTGCATCTCAGTGCGAGTGGTGTCACTACACACCCTGGTTCGCTCCCAAGCTGTATCACAACCGGCCGTGGCCAGGACTCCCATAGGGCGACGCACAATTGGCCCAGCATCGTCCGGGTTAGGGGAGGGTTTGGTCGGGGTAGGCCGTCATTGTAAAATAAGAATTTGTTCTTAACTGACTTGCTTAGTTAAATAAAGTTTCAATATATAAAATGTATTAAGTGCAAAATGTAGCATAAACCTCATTGTAATCAGACAGTGTGATTTAATTATAATTTTCTTCAGCCATGTGCCTTACGGAGGGGCAAACATGTCACCCCTACAGCTACTTTTACTGTCAAAACTTATTCAAGAGGCTTCGTAGTGGCTTCTTCTATGGCCTCTTCTTGACTTTCTACATAATTGATAGGCAGGCTGTCTAGGAGGTTCAGTTATGTTGTTTACCTAGAGAGCGTCTCATTCTGGTCCCAACAGATTATTACGTTGTCTGTCGTTGAACCAAATTAAAGAGAAGTAGTAGAAACAACACGTCTCTAAACTGGCTTTAGGAGCAATCCAGGAAGATTGGTCAGGCTGGCAGTTAGTGTTGTTAGGAAGCTTTTACAAATGCAACCAAACCACTTGTATCACTCATGCAGGAGACGCAATAAGCTTGAACACTGTTTGATTGCTTTTACGAACACCTAAAATTAAACCCACCACCATTCAGATAAGAGGACTTCAGCGCCCCCCCCCAAAAAAAAATAATAATACAATTGCGATTTGTGTAGCAAAATATTTCAATTTGAGATCAAAACACTTAGAATAGAAATAGAATGATGGTTCTAATGTTATGGTTGGAATACAATGGGCATTTGGAATGCAGTTTTGTTGGCATGACAACGGAAGTAAGGGAGGAGAATGGTTGTGAGAGTAGGAACCAAAGTGTTGGTCAGTGTTTCACCATGGGACCCTAATTAGATTTAAATAGACAGGTACATTCAGACAACAAATATTTGCCTTTTCCTCTCAGATTAAGAACAAGCTGTTGCACAAACAATGCTGATATTCCACACCACTGGTACCGGCCTGTAGCAGAGCAAAAGTTTACTAGCAAGATTTGTCCCATCTCAGTGGATTTAGCTAGCGATTAGCATTAGGGGCTAACACACATTTTTTTTTGGCACATTTGCAGCTTAATAATGCAATTTTGATTCAAATGTGATTAATCGTGCAGCCCTACCTAGAGCCAAGACATTCAGAGCAGATACAGAGCCAAATCTTAGACTTGAGATCCATGTGCCTATAAGTCACATTTATCTCATTGGACAGCAATGAGTGACTTAATGATTTACATGATAGTCAGTCAGTGTTAGGATCACGGATCTTAAGTTAGGATTCAGCCACTTAAGGACTGAGCGGCCACATGCAGAAGGAAAGATAAATAGTGATACATACACTAGGGATAGGAATAACCTCGACCTGGTCAAACTAGACAGAGAGAGAGAGAGAGACAGAGAGAGAGACAGAGAGAGAGACAGAGAGAGAGACAGAGAGAGAGAGAGAGAGAGAGAGACACGGACAAAGAGACACAGACACAGACAAAGAGAGAGAGAGAGCGAGACAGAGAGAGACAGCGAGACACAGAGAGAGAGCGAGACAATGAGACAGAGAGCGAGACAGAGACAGTGAGCGAGACAGAGACAGAGAGCGAGACAGAGACAGAGAGCGAGACAGAGACCGAGAGCGAGACAGAGACCGAGAGCGAGAGACAGAGAGAGTGAAACAGAGAGAGACACAAAGAGAGAGCGAGACAGAGAGAGAGCGAGACAGAGAGAGAGAGAGAACGTCACAAACATGGAAACATAACAGTCAATGTTGAAAGATTCTGGAGTTCTTCAAAGACACTTCTCTTCTTCATTGTTTATCCGACTGTTTAGAAGTATCGTGTGTGTGTGTGTGTGTGTGTGTGTGTGTGTGTGTGTGTGTGTGTGTGTGTGTGTGTACCTTTGGTTGTGTCCCATTCTCCTCTGGTGCTGGAGGCAGGGAGGTGGTTGTGTTGTTGGAGGCAGGAGGCTCCACATTGTAGTTCCTAAAGCAACAGAAGAACGTACTGAAGATGCCTGGACTCCTCTGCTTCTTCACACTGCTGTTGGACTGGGAGACTGGAGGGGGAAACAGAGGAGAGACGTTAAAACATTAAGAGTAAAGAAACAGAGCTACTGAAAATGCCTGGACTCCCCTGCTTCTTCACACTGCTGTTGGACTGGGAGACTGGAGGGGGAAACAGAGGAGAGACGTTAAAACATTAAGAGTAAAGAAACAGAGCTACTGAAAATGCCTGGACTCCCCTGCTTCTTCAAACTGCTGTTGGACAGGGAGACTGGAGGAAGAAATATCTTGCTGTGTTTTTGTAAATGCAAATCTAAAATACTTGTTATTGTAATTTCTTGCAAAGTCTCAGACTAATTTTGTGCTTCAGTTACACTTCTCCACTCAGATGAGAAATCTTTGCTGTGGTTTTCAGACCAATCAAAAGTCCCACATTCATGAACAGGCATTAGATCAGCAGACAGCGCTCTTGACTGATGGCAGCGAGAAAATGGCGATGGTTTTAGCAAGTTTAAATCCACCAGTACCTTCAAGCAAAACATTAGGAAATGTAGCTGGCTACATTCTTTTCTGTGGTAAACATAAAAAAATCTGATGGCCGTACATCATCTTTGTAAAAAAAAAAATATCTTGCTCTTTCATTGTATGCTAATTTACTTATGTGTGGCTGCTAGCCAAATAGCGTTGCACTTCTGTTGTCATCTGATGAAAACTACGCTATTTTCTGTATAATTTTTAGCATTCATTTATTTACTTGCCCGCCCCATATCGCTCTATAGAAAGCAACAACAAAAAACACTTGCCTTTAAATATAAAACATAGGTGAAATGGTTTAAATTAGAGGTCGACCGATTAATCGGAATGGCCGATTAATTAGGGCCGATTTCAAGTTTTCATAACAACCGGAAATAGGTATTTTTGGGCACCGATTCTTTCTTTTTTTTACACCTTTATTTAATCTTTATTTAACTAGGCAAGTCAGTTAAGAACACACTCTTATTTTCAATGACGGCCTAGGAATGGTGGGTTAACTGCCTCGTTCAGTGGCAGAAAGACAGATCTTCACCTTGTCAGCTCGGGGATCCAATCTTGCAACCTTACAGTTAACTAGTCCAACGCAATAACAACCTGCCTCTCTCTCGTTGCACTCCACAAGGAGACTGCCTGTTACACGAATGCAGTAAGCCAAGGTACGTTGCTAGCTAGCATTAAACGTATCTTAAAAATAAAAAACAATCAATCATAATCACTAGTTAACTACACATGGTTGATGATATTACTAGATATTATCTAGCGTGTCCTGTGTTGCATATAATCTGACTGAGCATACAAGCACCTAAGTATCTGACTGAGCGGTGGTAGGCAGAAGCAGGCGTGTAAACATTCATTCAAACAGCACTTTCATGCGTTTTGCCAGCAGCTCTTCTTTGTGCTGTTTATGACTTCAAACCTATCAACTCCCGAGATGAGGCTGCTGTGACCGAAGTGAAATGGCTGGCTAGTTAGCGCGCGCTAATAGCGTTTCAAACTTCACTCGCTCTGAGCCTTGGCGTGGTTGTTTCCCTTGCTCTGCATGCGTAATGCTGCTTAGATGTGGTGGCTGTTGTCATTGTGTTGCTGGTTCAAGCCCAAGGAGCAGCGAGGAGAGGGACAGAAGCTATACTGTTACACTGGCAATACTAAAGTGCCTATAAGAATAGTCAATAGTCAAAAGGTTAATGAAATACAAATGGTATAGAGGGAAATAGTCTTATAATAACTACAACCTAAAACTTCTTACCTGGGAATATTGAAGACTCATGTTAAAAGGAACCACCAGCTTTCATATGTTCTCATGTTCTGAGCATGGAACTGAAACGTTAGCTTTTTTACATAGCACATATTGCACTTTTACATTCTTCTCCAACACTGTTTTTTGCAGTATTTAAACCAAATTGAACATGTTTAATTATCTACTGGAGGCTAAATAGATTTTATTGATGTATTATATTAAGTTAAAATAAGTGTTAATTCAGTATTGTTGTAATTGTCATAATTACGAATACAATTACAAAAACATTTTTTTCATGTTTTAAATATTTATTTATATATTATTTTATTATTATTTTTTTTTTTTTAATCGACCGATTACATCGGTATCAGCTTTTTTGGTCCTCCAATAATCGGTATTGGCGTTGAAAAATCATAATCGGTCGACCTCTAGTTTAAATCAATGAATAACTCAACTTCATTATTGAGCAGAAGTATAGCACTCTGGGAAAATAAGAGCAGAGAGAAATACTAATGAATGATATATGAATGCACATAGCTGCTTTCCTGCAACCAAAAATAACCCGTGTGATGAAGGTAACACACAACCCGTGTGATGAAGGTAGCACACAACCCATGTTATGAAGGTAGCACACAACCCGTGTTATGAAGGTAGCACACAACCAGTCTGATGAAGGTAGCACACAACCCGTGTGATGAAGGTAGCACACAACCCGTGTGATGAAGGTAGCACACAACCCGTGTGATGAAGGTAGCACACAACCCGTGTTATGAAGGTAGTACACAACCCGTGTTATGAAGGTAGCACACAACCCGTGTGATGAAGGTAGCACACAACCTGTGTGATGAAGGTAGCACACAACCCGTGTGATGAAGGTAGCACACAACCCGTGTGATGAAGGTAGCACACAACCCGTGTGATGAAGGTAGCACACAACCCGTGTGATGAAGGTAGCACACAACCTGTGTGATGAAGGTAGCACACAACCCGTGTGATGAAGGTAGCACACAACCCGTGTGATGAAGGTAGCACACAACCCGTGTGATGAAGGTAGCACACAACCCATGTTATGAAGGTAGCACACAACCCGTGTGATGAAAGTAGCACACAACCCGTGTGATGAAGGTAGCACACAACCCGTGTGATGAAGGTAGCACACAACCCGTGTGATGAAGGTAGCACACAACCCGTGTGATGAAGGTAGCACACAACCCGTGTGATGAAGGTAACACACAACCCGTGTGATGAAGGTAACACACAACCCGTGTGATGAAGGTAACACACAACCCATGTTATGAAGGTAACACACAACCCGTGTGATGAAGGTAACACATAAACCTGTGTGATGAAGGTAGCACACAACCCGTGTGATGAAGGTAGCACACAACCCGTGTGATGAAGGTAGTACACAACCCGTGTTATGAAGGTAGCACACAACCCGTGTTATGAAGGTAGCACACAACCCGTGTGATGAAGGTAGCACACAACCCGTGTTATGAAGGTAGCACACAACCCATGTTATGAAGGTAGCACACAACCCGTGTGATGAAGGTGGACACACAACCCGTGTGATGAAGGTAGCACACAACCTGTGTGATGAAGGTAGCACACAACCCGTGTGATGAAGGTAGCACACAACCCGTGTGATGAAGGTAGCACACAACCCGTGTGATGAAGGTAACACACAACCCGTGTGATGAAGGTAGCACACAACCCGTGTGATGAAGGTAGCACACAACCCGTGTGATGAAGGTAGCACACAACCCGTGTGATGAAGGTAGCACACAACCCGTGTGATGAAGGTAGCACACAACCCGTGTGATGAAGGTAGTACACAACCCGTGTTATGAAGGTAGCACACAACCCGTGTTATGAAGGTAGCACACAACCCGTGTGATGAAGGTAGCACACAACCCGTGTTATGAAGGTAGCACACAACCCGTGTGAGGAAGGTAGCACACAACCCGTGTGAGGAAGGTAGCACACAACCCGTGTGAGGAAGGTAGCACACAACCAGTGTGATAAAGGTAGCAGAGTAGTGTAGTAGCTGTTGTTGACCCTGGTCTGACAGACTAAACCACTGATCAGAAAATAACCGGTGACATCAGCCACACATAGCCTAGCTGTAGACGCTCTCTCCCGCTTGTTCGGTCTCTTCCCGCTTCCCTGCCCCCCATATCTGTCTCTCTCCCTCCCCATATCTCTTCCCCTGTCTCTACCCCCCCCCCCCCCCTCCTCTCTCTCTCCACAGCCACGTAAGTCAGTCAGTCTGACCCGGTAGAACCAGCCTATACAAGGCAGCATTCCTCTCCCTCCCTCCTTCCCTCTCTCCCTCCCTCTCCCTCTCTCTCTCTCGCCCTACTCCCTGCTCTCCTCCACCCCCCCCCCCTCTCTTCCTCCTCCCCTCCCACTGGAGCGAGAGCTGCGGTCAGTCCACCCACGCTCACACACCCAGTCAACCGCCCCTCAACACTCCCAGTCAAACTCACCTCCTACGCCCCTCAACCCCTCCCCCCCTACCTCTCCGCGGGCCAAGCTGCAACACCAGAGCCAGTTCAGGAGGGTGCAACGTTAGTTACATAATGTTCAGAAGATAGAAATGTATTGTGTCACTCACAGTTAGGTCTTGGTAACGTCCCAAACCGCACACTATTCCCTATATAGTGGCCTACTTTTGATCAGAGCCCTATAGGTGTGTGGGTAGGCCACTATGTAGGGAATAGGGTACCGTTTGTGTACAAACGCGCACAAAGCCATCCCGCCCGCCCCCACTTAAGCCAATCAGATCACGTCTCCCTGTTCCTACTCCCCTCCTACAAGCAGCAGCTCAATGAGGAGTCACTAACACAGTGAAAAGTGAGGCGCTGGACAGAGACAGACAGACTCACTGCTGCAGGACTGAGAATAATGATAGGAATATTCTGGATGGGTCCTTCACCGGGACTCACCGGTCAATACTGAGGAATATATATATATATATCGTCAGTCACAGGCTTCATTAGGAAATGTGTTGATGTTGTACCCACAACAACGCGGTCATATTCCAACCAAAAACCCTGGACGAACGGAGATATCCGTACAATGCTGAGAGCCCGTACTGCAGCATTCAATGTCCGCGGTGGTGAAGACGGCCCAGTACATCACTGGGACCGTGGCCCTACAGCGGGTGGTGAAGACTGCCCAGTACATCACTGGGACCGTGGCCCTCCAGCGGGTGGTGAAGACAGCGCAGTACATCACTGGGACCGTGGCCCTCCAGCGGGTGGTGAAGACAGCCCAGTACATCACTGGGACCGTGGCCCTCCAGCGGGTGGTGAAGACAGCCCAGTACATCACTGGGACCGTGGCCCTCCAGCGGGTGGTGAAGACAGCCCAGTACATCACTGGGACCGTGGCCCTCCAGCGGGTGGTGAAGACAGCCCAGTACATCACTGGGACCGTGGCCCTCCAGCGGGTGGTGAAGACAGCCCAGTACATCACTGGGACCGTGCTCCCACCCATCCAGGACATCTACTTGAAACGGTGCCTAGGGAAGGCCCGCAGCATCATCAAGGACCCCACACACCCCAGCCACAAGCTGTTCTCTCCCTTACCGTCAGGCAGACGGTATCGGAGCATAAGGTCTGATAGAAACAGTCTCTGAGCCTGTTGGTATCTACAAGCCATCACACTGCTGAACACTTGAACTGGACTGACCACCTGCTTTGATTCTCCACAACTTAGCACACACCCACACTACTACTATACTCTTATTATACTGCTCAGTTTATACACTGCCCCCAATCCCCCCTTCACCAAAACACATGTAAATAATGAGACTATAAATTGTGTCTTCCTGTATTATATTGAAATATTTATTCTATTCTACTGAGCCATTTACTTTATGTTCGTATACTTATCTTGTATTATTTCATATTGTTGTTGCATTGCTGAGAAGGAACCTGGAAGTAAACATTTCATTGGATGATGTATACCATGTGTATCCCGTACACACAACTAATACAAACTTGATTTGGGACGCGGACAGGATGTCAGAGCGTCTGCTAAATGACTTAAATGTAAATGTAAAATGTCAAATCACCATCACTTCACCTCTAAAAGGATTGGCGTAATCTTCTGAGAGGAAAAAAAATACATTATTCCAATGGATTCACATTATTAGGGCAGAGAGCAAACAGATACCATGATGACATCCAAGTTGCAGGAGTCTCTCCCTCTCTCTGTATGTATGTATGTATGTATGTCTCTATGTATGTATCTCTCTCTCTCTGTATGTCTCTCTCACTCTCCCAGTCTGTATGTCTCTCTCTCTCTCTCTCTCGGTCTGTATGACACTACCTGTTTGTCTCAAATTCTCTGACTGTCTCTCTCACACTGTCTCACTCTTCTCCATCTCTCCCTACCCTCTCATTTCATCATCCTCTCTTCCTCTCCCACGCTCTCGCTCTGGCTTCCAGTCAAATGAATGACTGCTTCTCTCACTTCAGTATGCTGGGTATTTAAATCTCTCCTTCAATCTAAGACCGACACAGCGAGAGAGAATTAACGAACTAGCCTAGGCATCCATCGATGACAGAGCTGGGCTATAGAGCAAGATTAGTGCCTGACCGATATGGGATTTTTGTATCCGATACCGATTTTAGAGTGGAATATTCACAGATACGCAATATATAATATAATAATATAATATATGCCATTTAGCAGAAGCTTTTATCCAAAGCGACTTACAGTCATGTGTGCATACATTCTACGTATGGGTGGTCCCGGGAATCGAACCCACTACCCTGGCGTTACAAGCGCCATGCTCTACCAACTGAGCTACAGAAGGACCAATATTTCGTATCATGATAGAAAACTTCAAACCAGCTAGGTCACCCATGATACAAGTCCGTATTCGATGTCCATCCATGTTCTGAGGACGTTGGGAGATGTGGAAACCTGCTACTAAGGGGGCAACAGTGAGCGCTGTTACCTTCTAAGTAGGTTTTGGTTTACTAGGGCGTTGTGGACGGGGATGGGCGTTGCTAGGGCGTTGTGGACGGGGATGGGCATTGCTAGGGCGTTGGGGATGGAGGACGGGCGTAAGCATCCTCTTTCCGATTCCGAAGGTCGTTTAAGTTTTTTGTTTTAAGCCGACCCCAAACCTTAGTTAACGCTTGAACTAAACTTTGGCAAATTTGAAGTCTGAGAAACGTCTAATAGTGACGTGAGACAGAGCTAATTGCTTAAAAATAGACCTGTAAAAACAATCCTCAGAAAGCTGATTTCTCAAAATTTGAGGAAAGAACGTTAAAATGTAACCACCATATAACATTTAACATTTACATTTAACAGCCCCACAAACGCTATATTTTTCAATGGACAAACTGTTACTCTTGTGAAAGGAGGATAAACAAACTGAATCCAGCCCCAAAAAATGCCTAGGATCTGAAGACAGCTGCCTAATGCAAGTCAGCTGGAAAACAACGACATAGCTAGATACTAATACACTGAAAATGTGTCCTGTGTTTTGATACCAGATACCAGTTGGTGGTTACTACTGGTACCTGATCTGAGGCGAGAAGAAATCGTCCGCCACATTTTGGTGTTGTGGTTTAAGGGCTCAGAGTGACGTCCACGTACTCAAGACGGCTCAACCAATCACCCGACGGGTTCTATGAAATTTCCCGAGAGACACAGTTAGCCTTCGTCGGTGAGTCATCAGTGGGAAGCTGGAACACCACTAGTGAAGGAGCCATTTCTATATATATATATAAACATCCACCTCGCCTCCTATAAACATCCACCTCGCCTCCTATAAACATCCACCTCGCCTCCTATAAACATCCACCTCGCCTCCTATAAACATCCGCCTCGCCTCCTATAAACATCCGCCTCGCCTCCTATAAACATCCGCCTCGCCTCCTATAAACATCCGCCTCGCCTCCTATAAACATCCGCCTCGCCTCCTATAAACATCCGCCTCGCCTCCTATAAACATCCGCCTCGCCTCCTATAAACATCCGCCTCGCCTCCTATAAACATCCGCCTCGCCTCCTATAAACATCCGCCTCGCCTCCTATAAACATCCGCCTCGCCTCATATAAAACATCCGCCTCGCCTCATATAAACATCCGCCTCGCCTCCTATAAACATCCGCCTCGCCTCATATAAAACATCCGCCTCGCCTCATATAAACATCCACCTCGCCTCCTATAAACATCCGCCTCGCCTCCTATAAACATAAACATCCGCCTCGCCTCCCATAAACATCCGCCTCGCCTCCCATAAACATCCGCCTCGCCTCCCATAAACATCCGCCTCGCCTCCCATAAACATCCGCCTCGCCTCCTATAAACATCCGCCTCGCCTCCTATAAACATCCGCCTCGCCTCCTATAAACATCCGCCTCGCCTCCTATAAACATCCGCCTCGCCTCCTATAAACATCCGCCTCGCCTCCTATAAACATCCGCCTCGCCTCATATAAAACATCCGCCTCGCCTCATATAAACATCCGCCTCGCCTCCTATAAACATCCGCCTCGCCTCCTATAAACATCCGCCTCGCCTCCTATAAACATCCGCCTCGCCTCATATAAACATCCACCTCGCCTCATATAAACATCCACCTCGCTTCATATAAACATCCACCTCGCTTCATATAAAACATCCACCTCGCTTCATATAAACATCCACCTCGCCTCATATAAACATCCATCTCGCCTCATATAAACATCCACCTCGCCTCATATAAACATCCACCTCGCCTCATATAAACATCCACCTCGCCTCATATAAACATCCACCTCGCTTCATATAAACATCCACCTCGCCTCCTATAAACATCCACCTCGCTTCATATAAACATCCACCTCGCTTCATATAAACATCCACCTCGCTTCATATAAACATCCACCTCGCTTCATATAAACATCCACCTCGCTTCATATAAAACATCCACCTTGCTTCATATAAAACATCCACCTCGCTTCATATAAAACATCCACCTCGCTTCATATAAAACATCCACCTCGCTTCATATAAAACATCCACCTCGCTTCATATAAAACATCCACCTCGCTTCATATAAAACATCCACCTCGCTTCATATAAAACATCCACCTCGCTTCATATAAAACATCCACCTCGCTTCATATAAAACATCCACCTCGCTTCATATAAACATCCACCTTGCTTCATATAAAACATCCACCTCGCTTCATATAAAACATCCACCTCGCTTCATATAAAACATCCACCTCGCTTCATATAAAACATCCACCTCGCTTCATATAAACATCCACCTTGCTTCATATAAAACATCCACCTCGCTTCATATAAACATCCACTGCGCTTACATGGCTTGCTGAAATGACATGGAACGACCCACATACTAAAATTAGGCAGTTCTGTGCTTCCTATGTATGAATCATCGCAATGACATCACACAAAAACTAACATCAACCAGGACTTCCGGCTCTGCTCAGTCCACTGCATGGCTCCAAATATAGCCCACAGCTGGGGGAGGATGCAGTGCGCACGCGCGCACACGCACACACACACACACACACACACACACACACACACACACACACACACACACACACACACACAAGCGAGGAAAGGAACTGTCCATTACTGTTGCCTACCTATACAAACTGAGTTGGTTTATGCTGCTGGATGCTTTCTGTATGGAACTCGCTTTGTGCACAGGTGCATTGTCATACTGAAACAGGAAAGGGCCTTCCCCAAAACTGTTGCCAGAAAGTTGGAAGCACAGAATCGTCTGGAACGTCATTGTATGCTGTAGCGTTAAGCTTACCCTTCACTGGAACTAAGGGGCCCAGTCCGAACTATGAAAAACAGCCCCAGACCTTTATTCCTCCTCCACCAAACTTTACAGTTGACACTATGCATTCGGGCAGGTAGCAATCTCCTGGCATCTGCCAAACCCAGATTCATCTGCCGGACTTCCAGATGGAGAAGCGTGATTCATCACTCCAGAGAACGCTTTCCACTGCTCCAGAGTCCAAAGGTGGCGACTTTTACACCACCCCAGGCGAAGCTTGGCACTGGCTCATGGGGATCTTAGGCTTGTGTGTGGCTGCTCGGCTATTAAAACCCATTTCATGAAGCTCCAGATGAACAGTTCTTGTGCTAACGTTGCTTCCAGAGGCAGTTGGAACTTGGTAGTAAGTGTTGCAACTGAGGACAGAGGAGTTTTACAAGCTACGAGCTTCAGCGGTCCCATTCTGTGAGCTTGTGTGGCCTACCACTTTGCAGCTAAGCCGTTGTTGCTCCCAGACATTTCCACTTCACAATAACAGCACTTAAAGTTGACCAGGGCAGCTTTAGCAGGGCAGACATTTGACAAACTGACTTGTTGGAAAGGTGGCGCCCTATGACGGCGCCACGTTGAAAGTCACTGTGCTTTAAAGTAAGGCCATGCTACTGCCGAGGTTTGTCTATGGAGATTGCATGGCTGTGTGCTTGATTTTATACACTGGTCAGCAACGGGTGGGGCTGAAATAGCCAAATCCACAAACTTGAAGGGGTGTCCACATACTTTTGTATATATAGTGTACATGAAAATACACACAATTGAATTCCAATAAATTATGCAAATTAACCTATTGACCGATAAGCATGATGGTCAAATGTATTTCCATCAACTAATATTTTGAAATTGGATTGTTTTTTTTCTCACGATCGACTTGTCATTATAATTTTTGGGGCCAAAAGCTGTCAAAAGATTGGGAGAATGTCATATGGTCAGATGAAACCAAAATATAACTTTTTGGTAAAAACTCAACTCGTCGTGTTTGGAGGACAAAGAATGCTGAGTCGCATCCAAAGAACACCATACCTACTGTGAAGCATGGGGGTGGAAACATCATGCTTTGGGGCTGTGTTTCTGCAAAGGGACCAGGATGACTCTGACAGACTAAAAGTATGACAGTGTGTGGAACATCCAATGTGCAGGAATGAATTCAACCACTAAATATAGACCTCAAACAGCATAGACTGTTTCAGTCTCTCACTAAAAGACTTCGTATAAACAACATAACCACGTATCTTGGACCTTGACAGTGAAATAATTAGTCAAACTGCACTGGAGAGCACAAATAAACAATCACTTGTGGTCCAGTTGCTCTGGAAAGCAGACAGCAGCTTGTTCCATTCAACACTAAACTGTTCACACACACACACACACAAAAATAAGGCATTAGGGAATGGGTGCAACAACAGCTTCGCATGGTCTACCCATTTCAGGAGAATGTGTTATTCCAACTCCGAAGCAGCTTGCCAACCAGCCCGCCTCTCTGTCAGAAGACCTGTGTGTGTGTGTGCGCTACGTGCGTCGCAGTCCAGACTCGTGGGTGGGTTTGTGGTTGTTGACACATCATAAGTGTGCTTGTGTAAGATTTGGGATGTCCTTCCCCTAGTCCACACAGACCAGTCCCGATGTCCTTCCCCTGGTCCACACAGACCAGTCCCGATGTCCTTCCCCTGGTCCACACAGACCAGTCTCGATGTCCTTCCCCTGGTCCACACAGACCAGTCCCGATGTCCTTCCCCTGGTCCACACAGACCAGTCCCGATGTCCTTCCCCTAGTCCACACAGACCAGTCCCGATGTCCTTCCCCTAGTCCACACAGACCAGTCCCGATGTCCTTCCCCTGGTCCACACAGACCAGTCCCGATGTCCTTCCCCTGGTCCACACAGACCAGTCTCGATGTCCTTCCCCTGGTCCACACAGACCAGTCCCGATGTCCTTCCCCTGGTCCACACAGACCAGTCCCGATGTCCTTCCCCTGGTCCACACAGACCAGTCCCGATGTCCTTCCCCTGGTCCACACAGACCAGTCCCGATGTCCTTCCCCTGGTCCACACAGACCAGTCCCGATGTCCTTCCCCTGGTCCACACAGACCAGTCCCGATGTCCTTCCCCTGGTCCACACAGACCAGTCCCGATGTCCTTCCCCTGGTCCACACAGACCAGTCCCGATGTCCTTCCCCTGGTCCACACAGACCAGTCCTGATGTGCTTCCCCTAGTCCACACAGACCAGTCCCGGTGTGTAATCTAAATTCAAAGATTTTTCAAAGATGACAGTGAATGTTCGGAGTAGGCTACGTATGCAGTGCTGTTGAAGTATCCACATCAACATAAGAACACAAGGGCCTATTTAAAACATGGCTAGTCATTATTAGCCTGGTTCTGTATGGAATACAGGCATATTATGGGACACAGGCCATGTCAATATCTTTATTTTAATGTTATGCACAGTACCAGTCAAAAGTTTGGACACAGCTACTCATTCAAGGGTTTTTCTTATTTTCTACATTGTAGAATAATAGTGAAGACATCAAAACTATGAAATAACACACATGGAATCACGTAGTAAACAAAGAAGTGTTAAATCTAAATATATTCCATATTTTTGATTCTTCAAAGTAGCCACTCTTTGCCTTGATGACAGGTTTGCACACTCTTGGCATTCTCTCAACCAGCTTCATGAGGTAGTTACCTGGAATGATTTTCAATTAACACGTGTTCCTTGTGAAAAAAAAGTGAATTTGTTGAGCCAATCAGTTGTGTTGTGACAACGTAGTGGTGGTATACAGAAGATAGCTCTATTTGGTAATAACAGATTGACTGCAGTACCTCCAGAACTAGCGTTACAGTGTATTTGGAAAGTATTCAGACCCCTTCACTTTTTCCACATTTTGTTACGTTACAACCTTAGTCTAAAATGGATTAAATAAAGAAATACCTTATTTACATAAGTATTCAGACCCTTTGCTATGAGACTCTAAATTGAGCTCAGGTGCATCCTGTTTCCATTAATCATCCTTGAGATGTTTCTACAACTCAAGGCTCCTGTCAATATAAGGTTCCACAGTTGACAGTGGGTGTTAGAGCAAAAACCAAGCCATGCGGTTGAAGGAATTGTCCGTAGAGCTCCAAGACAGGATTGTGTCGAGGCACAGATCTGGGGAAGGGTACCAAAACATTTCTGCAGCATTGAAGGCCCCTAAGAAAACAGTGGCCTCCATCAATCTTAAATGGAAGGAATTTGGAACCACCTAGACTCTTCCGAGAGCTGGCCGACCGGCCAAACTGAGCATTCAGGGGAGAAGGGCCTTGGGCAGGGAGGTGACCAAGAACCCGATGGTCACTCTCTGACAGAGCTCCAGAGGTCAAATTGAACTTTAATTGTCACATGCTCCAAATACAACAAGTGTAGACTACCGTGAAATGCTTACTTACAAGCCCTTAACCAACAGTGTAGTTCAAGAAGAGTCCACTGTGGAGATGGGAAAACCTTCCAGAAGGACAACCATCTCTGCAGCACTCCACCAAATCATGCCTTCATGGCGTCACGTCTGGAGGAATCCAGGCACCGACTCATCACCTGGCCAATACCATCCCTATGGTGAAGCATAGTGGTGGCAGCATCATGCTGTGGGGATGTTTTTCAGTGACATGGACTGGGAGACTAGTCAGGATCGAAGGAAAGATGAATGGAGCAGTGTACAGAGAGAGATCCATGATGAAAACCGGCTCCAGAGCGCTCAGGACCTCAGACTTCCAACAGGACCATGATCCTAAGCACATGGCCAAGACAACGCAGGAGTGGCTTCAAGACAAGTCTCAGAATGTACTTGAGCAGCCCAGCCAGAGCCTGGACTTGAACCCGATCTAACATCTCTGGAGAGACCTGAAAATAGCTGTGCCAAACTTGTGGAAAAAGTCAAGGGGTCTGAATACTTTCCGAAGGCCACCATACCCCAGCCCCCTAGCACCATACCCCAGCCCCATACCCCAGCCCCCTAGCACCATACCCCAGCCCCCTAGCACCATACCCCAGCCCCATACCCCAGCCCCCTAGCACCATACCCCAGCCCCCTAGCACCATACCCCAGCCCCTAGCACCATACCCCAGCCCCCTAGCACCATACCCCAGCCACCATACCCCAGCCCCCTAGCACCATACCCCAGCCACCTAGCACCATACCCCAGCCACCATACCCCAGCCCCCTAGCACCATACCCCAGCCACCATACCCCAGCCCCCTAGCACCATACCCCAGCCCCCTAGCACCATACCCCAGCCCCCTAGCACCATACCCCAGCCCCTAGCACCATACCCCAGCCCCTAGCACCAGCCCCCCTAGCACCATACCCCTGCCCCCTAGCACCATACCCCTGCCCCCTAGCACCATACCCCAGCCCCCTAGCACCATACCCCAGCCACCATACCCCAGCCCCCTAGCACCATACCCCAACACCAACAGGATAGTTAGCCTATATTTAGATGGACACCCCAGCCAGCCTGGCAGGCAGCAGCAGCAGCTTTAACAGTGGCTGTAGAGTAGACAGAGAACAGAAGGACACTTGTGTTGACGGCAGCCGGGAGAGCAGAGGTGGACTGAGGCCAAAGGTGGTGGCCAATTCTGTTCCTGGCAGTTGGTCTGGTGCTTCTTCAGCCATTAACTTTAGTCTACTTTATTCATGTTAGCTTACTAACCAAGACTAAAAAAAAAATATTGCTTGGGATGTGCATCACAGTCAAATCAACTGCTTGAAAAGGTAAGAAAATGACATTTTATATAGTGAGGCACTCATTGGTACAATTCAACACGACGAGATATATTTCTCATGCATGTGAAATCTTAACCTCAGATACAAAAGTTAGAAATCAGACATAACCTACGCAACACAGGGGACAACAACAGTCCCTTCACTCCAGGGTGGGCTAACACATGGCCCTGCAGGCAAGGTTTGACTCAAAACATGTAATATATATTAAATATTTTCTAGGGGTAGAAAAATGAACTTGGTATACTATAAAATGACTCAAACCAAATTTAAACTATGTAGAAACTGTGTATAAATAATAATTGACAACCTTTTAACACCCCTGCTCTATGCCCTGCCTCTGCCAGATGTTCCATTGGCGTGTCCAGTCTCTTCTGTCCAGATTTTCACAAAACGTACAGCAGTCTGTAATCATTGCTCAGATACAATCCTAGTTGCAATGTTAATGTTTGCGTTGGCACCATGAGGAACTGTTCTGTGTGACTCATTCAGTGCGAGAGAGAGAGAAACCGAGAGCGAGCATGGGTGGATAGGAGAGATATGTTGGATCAGAGAGAGAGAGAAACCGAGAGCGAGCATGGGTGGATAGGAGAGATATGTTGGATCAGAGAGAGAAACCGAGAGCGAGCATGGGTGGATAGGAGAGATATGTTGGATCAGAGAGAGAAACCGAGAGCGAGCATGGGTGGATAGGAGAGATATGTTGGATCAGAGAGAGAAACCGAGAGCGAGCATGGGTGGATAGGAGAGATATGTTGGATCAGAGAGAGAAACCGAGAGCGAGCATGGGTGGATAGGAGAGATATGTTGGATCAGAGAGAGAAACCGAGAGCGAGCATGGGTGGATAGGAGAGATATGTTGGATCAGAGAGAGAAACCGAGAGCGAGCATGGGTGGATAGGAGAGATATGTTGGATCAGAGAGAGAAACCGAGAGCGAGCATGGGTGGATAGGAGAGATATGTTGGATCAGAGAGAGAAACCGAGAGCGAGCATGGGTGGATAGGAGAGATATGTTGGATCAGAGAGAGAAACCGAGAGCGAGCATGGGTGGACAGGAGAGATATGTTGGATCAGAGAGAGAGAAACCGAGAGCGAGCATGGGTGGATAGGAGAGATATGTTGGATCAGAGAGAGAAACCGAGAGCGAGCATGGGTGGATAGGAGAGATATGTTGGATCAGAGAGAGAAACCGAGAGCGAGCATGGGTGGATAGGAGAGATATGTTGGATCAGAGAGAGAGAGAAACCGAGAGCGAGCATGGGTGGATAGGAGAGATATGTTGGATCAGAGAGAGAAACCGAGAGCGAGCATGGGTGGATAGGAGAGATATGTTGGATCAGAGAGAGAAACCGAGAGTGAAGGAAGCAGAACCGCAAACACAACCAGTGTGAGCAGCAGCATCACGTGAGCTCTGCTTTCAGCGGCCTGGCCTCAAATATGACAACCACGGAGAGACACTCCCTCTCCCTTCATCCCTCCCTCTCCACCAGCCTCTCAAACTCACCCTCTCTGGGTCAGTGCCATGGGGAGTTAGTGTCATCTGAGCCGGCTCTGCACTGAGAAGAGGGCCTGCTCTCCGACCTACTCATATCTAAACTATGGCATACAGACACTTCTTGTTTGTTACTTCAGTCAGACTCGGAACTGATAGTAGCATCAAATGACCCGTTGTGGGTGTACTGAAATTAGGGCTGGGTGATATATTTAACTAATTCAATTAATTTGAATCGCATTTAAAAACGCACGCACGCACGCACGCACACACACACACACACACACACACACACACACACACAAAGATGAGAGATCACTTCCTCCACTCTCACAAGTGGTTTCAACTCGCTATTTACATTTGAGGTTTGATCCAACAGAAAAATCAGTCATATGGACACAAACACACTGATATTATTTCATTGTAATAGAGAGGGCTCTAAAATCATTTAAAATATATATATTTGCTATCACAAAAAAATGAGGAGCAACAAATACAATGCAGGAACCCCAGAGAATAAGATTGTTTAAATTGATTGGGATAGAGCCTATATTGGGGCTATATGAATTTTTGCTAATTTTTGAAGGACATGTTGTGCCCTAGAAACAAACATGTAATACTGTAAAGACATTAATATATTATAAAAGCCTAAATATTGATACGAATACCTGTCATTGAAATTAGTCATTTGTAGCATGTATTGAGTTTTCAATATTTATTTCAAATCAGGTGATCGTCTGCAAATAAGTGTGGTTTATATTCATGTTTACCAATACCTGTTACGTTTGTGCCCCGTCTAATTATTTCTGCAAGCGGTTCAATTGCCAGTGCAAACAGAAGGGGGGAGAGGGGACATCTCTGCCTTGTGCCCCTTTCTAAAGCAATTTCATCAGATAATGTATTATGTGTATATCTTTTGCTTTAGGACATTTATAAAATATTTTTTCTAAAAATTTCTATTTCAGATGGAAAATTGAAAGCTTCCAAAGTTTTGAATAGAAAAATGCTATTCAAGACAGGCAAAGGCCTTTTCGGCATTAACAGCCATTATTGATAAATCTATATCTTGTTTTATAGCGTATTGTATTAAAACAGAGAACTTGTTTCGCGTCTATTTTTAATAAACCCTGTTTAATTTATATGTATCAAGTCTGGTAAGACTTGCCATTCGATTGCTTATGAGTTTTGTTATTATTTTATTGTCACAATTTATTCAACTGGGTTTGTAAACAGCAGGAGATTTTGCGGGTTTTAATATAATTGAAATAACCGTTTGATACATTGAACAAGGAACCACTGAATTGAGTGATGTGTGTAAATAGGGGAGCTACTTTGTCACAAATTGTTTCCTAGAATTCTATGGGAAAGCAGTCCAGGTGCTTTTCTCTGCACAAAAGTTTTTAACGGTGTCTAATATCTCTTCTTGGGTGATCTCTGTTTTCTGCGATGTTTTGTCTCCTGATAATTGCTTCAGGGTTGTCGAGTTCAAGAAAGCTGTTGGATTGGTCAGAAGACATTCTTAAAAAAAAAAATTACTCTCAGAATTAAAAGGAAAGTGTTACAACTTCCTTAGTCTGAAGGTGGTTTTAACCTTCCAGACTTGAAATTGTATCAACTCGCCACCCAGGGCTTTAGTAAAAATTCACTAAAGAGAAACCATGGCAATGGCATTTAACACCATAGTGCCCTCCAAGCTCGTCATCAAGCTCGAGACCCTGGGTCTCGACCCCGCCCTGTGCAACTGGACTTCCTGACGGGCCGCCCCCAGGTGGTGAGGGTAGGCAACAACATTTCCACCCCGCTGATCCTCAACACTGGGGCCCCACAAGGGTGCGTTCTGAGCCCTCTCCTGTACTCCCTGTTCACCCACGACTGCGTGGCCACGCACGCCTCCAACTCAATCATCAAGTTTGCGGACGACACAACAGTGGTAGGCTTGATTACCAACAACGACGAGACGGCCTACAGGGAGGTGAGGGCCCTCGGAGTGTGGTGTCAGGAAAATAACCTCACACTCAACGTCAACAAAACTAAGGAGATGATTGTGGACTTCAGGAAACAGCAGAGGGAACACCCCCCTATCCACATTGATGGAACAGTAGTGGAGAGGGTAGTAAGTTAAGTTCCTCGGCGTACACATCACATACAAACTGAATTGGTCCACCCACACAGACAGCATCGTGAAGAAGGCGCAGCAGTGCCTCTTCAACCTCAGGAGGCTGAAGAAATTTGGCTTGTCACCAAAAGCACTCACAAACTTCTACAGATGCACAATCGAGAGCATCCTGTCGGGCTGTATCACCGCCTGGTACGGCAACTGCTCCGCCCACAACCGTAAGGCTCTCCAGAGGGTAGTGAGGTCTGCACAATGCATCACCGGGGGCAAACTACCTGCCCTCCAGGACACCTACACCACCCAATGTCACAGGAAGGCCATAAAGATCATCAAGGATAACAACCACCCGAGCCACTGCCTGTTCACCCCGCTATCATCCAGAAGGCGAGGTCAGTACAGGTGTATCAAAGCTGGGACAGAGAGACTGAAAAACAGCTTCTATCTCAAGGCCATCAGACTGTTAACCTCTTGCTCCTACCTGACACGCAGGCGTCCCATCTAGACATCTGGAAATGCAAATGCGCTACACTAAATGCTAATAGTACTAGTTAAAACTCAAACGTTCATTAAAATACACATGCAGTGTATTGAATTAAAGCTACACTCGTTGTGAATCCAGGCAACAAGTCAGATTTTTAAAATGCTTTTCGGCGAAAGCATGAGAAGCTATTATCTGATTTCATGTAACACCCCAAAAGACCCGCAGGGGACGTAAACAAAATAATTAGCATAGTCGTCGCTACACAAACCGCACAAATAAAATATAAAACATTCATTACCTTTGACCATCTTCTTTGTTGGCACTCCTAGATGTCCCATAATCACTATTGGGTCTTTTTTTCCGATTAAATCGGTCCATATATAGCCTAGATATCGATCTATGAAGACTGTGTAATAAACAAAAAAAAATAGCGTCTTATAACGTAAAGGTAATTTTTTTAAATTAAAAAAGTTGACGATAAACTTTCACAAAACACTTCGAAATACTTTTGTAATGCAACTTTAGGTATTAGTACACGTTAATAAGCGACCAAATTTATCACGAGGTGATGTATGTTCTTTAGCTGTCCGTCTGGAAATAATGTCCGGGTAAATCTCAACCAAAATATCCGGTCGGAGACCTGAAGAACTGCGCTGCCTTGCGTCTGTTTGACCAAGAAACAAATAGTAGGCAAATGACAAGACTCTAGACATCGTGTGGAAGCTGTAGGTATTGCAACCTCAGCCCCATTAAATGTGGTTCACCTTTATCAATGGGTTCAAGTCGCGCATGGATATATTTTTCCATTTTCAGCGATCAGATTTTCCTGCACTTTTCGATGAAACGCACGTTCTGTTATAGTCACAGCCATGGTTTAACCAGTTTTATAAACGTCTGAGTGTTTTCTATCCACACATACTAATCATATGCATATACTATATTCCTGGCATGAGCAGCAGGGCACTGAAATGTTGCGCGATTTTTAACAGAATGTTCGAAAAAGTAGGGGGTAGGAGTAACAGGTTAAACAGCCACCACTAACATTGAGTGGCTGCTGCCAACACAGTGACTCAACTCCAGCCACTTTAATAATGGGAATTGATGTAAAATATATCACTAGCCACTTTAAACAATGCTACCTAATGTAATGTTTACATACCCTACATTATTCATCTCATATGTATACGTACAGTGCCTTGCGAAAGTATTCGGCCCCCTTGATCTTTGCGACCTTTTGCCACATTTCAGGCTTCAAACATAAAGATATAAAACTGTATTTTTTTGTGAAGAATCAACAACAAGTGGGACACAATCATGAAGTGGAACGACATTTATTGGATATTTCAAACCTTTTTAACAAATCAAAAACTGAAAAATTGGGCGTGCAATATTATTCAGCCCCCTTAAGTTAATACTTTGTAGCGCCACCTTTTGCTGCGATTACAGCAGTAAGTCGCTTGGGGTATGTCTCTATCAGTTTTACACATCGAGAGACTGAAATTTTTTCCCATTCCTCCTTGCAAACAGCTCGAGCTCAGTAAGGTTGGATGGAGAGCATTTGTGAACAGCAGTTTTCAGTTCTTTCCACAGATTCTCGATTAGATTCAGGTCTGGACTTTGACTTGGCCATTCTAACACCTGAATATGTTTATTTTTGTACCATTCCATTGTAGATTTTGCTTTATGTTTTGGATCATTGTCTTGTTGGAAGACAAATCTCCGTCCCAGTCTCAGGTCTTTTGCAGACTCCATCAGGTTTTCTTCCAGAATGGTCCTGTATTTGGCTCCATCCATCTTCCCATCAATTTTAACCATCTTCCCTGTCCCTGCTGAAGAAAAGCAGGCCCAAACCATGATGCTGCCACCACCATGTTTGACAGTGGGGATGGTGAGTTCAGGGTGTTGCTTTTACGCCAAACATAACTTTTTGCATTGTTGCCAAAAAGTTCAATTTTGGTTTCATCTGACCAGAGCACCTTCTTCCACATGTTTGGTGTGTCTCCCAGGTGGCTTGTGGCAAACTTTAAACAACACTTTTTATGGATATCTTTAAGAAATGGCTTTCTTCTTGCCACTCTTCCATAAAGGCCAGATTTGTGCAATATACGACTGATTGTTGTCCTATGGACAGAGTCTCCCACCTCAGCTGTAGATCTCTGCAGTTCATCCAGAGTGATCATGGGCCTCTTTGCTGCATCTCTGATCAGTCTTCTCCTTGTATGAGCTGAAAGTTTAGAGGGACGGCCAGGTCTTGGTAGATTTGCAGTGGTCTGATACTCCATCCATTTCAATATTATCGCTTGCACAGTGCTCCTTGGGATGTTTAAAGCTTGGGAAATCTTTTTGTATCCAAATCCGGCTTTAAACTTCTTCACAACAGTATCTCGGACCTGCCTGGTGTGTTCCTTGTTCTTCATGATGCTCTCTGCGCTTTTAACGGACCTCTGAGACTATCACAGTGCAGGTGCCTTTATACGGAGACCTGATTTCACACAGTTGGATTGTATTTATCATCATTAGTCATTTAGGTCAACATTGGATCATTCAGAGATCCTCACTGAACTTCTGGAGAGAGTTTGCTGCACTGAAAGTAAAGGGGCTGAATAATTTTGCACGCCCAATTTTTCAGTTTTTGATTTGTTAAAAAAGTTTGAAATATCCAATAAATGTCGTTCCACTTCATGATTGTGTCCCACTTGTTGTTGATTCTTCACAAAAAAATACAGTTTTATATCTTTATGTTTGAAGCCTGAAATGTGGCAAAAGGTCGCAAAGTTCAAGGGGGCCGAATACTTTCGCAAGGCACTGTATATACTGTACTCTATATCATCTACTGCATCTTTATTTAATACATGTATCACTAGCCACTTTAACTATGCCACTTTGTTTACATACTCATCTCATATGTATATACTGCACTCAATACCATCTACTGTATCTTGCCTATGCCGCTCTGTACCATCACTCACTCATATATGTACATATTCTTTATCCCCTTACACTTGTGTCTATAAGGTAGTAGTTTTGGAATTGTTAGCTAGATTACTTGTTCGTTATTACTGCATTGTCGGAACTAGAAGCACAAGCATTTCGCTACACTTGCATTAACATCTGCTAACCATGTGTATGTGACAAATACAATTTCATTTGATTTGATTTGGGTGCCAATATTGAAGATGCTCATTCTCATCCCCAGAATCTTTTTACGGGTCTGTTTTCAAAGGATAAAGCTAAGAACATTAACAACTTCATAGTTAAGAACACTATAACAATATAGAACACTATAACAAAGGATAAAGCTAAGAACATTAACAACTTCATATTTTAGAAAACTATAACAATATGGAAGAACATTTTACTGTTTAGACAAGAACCAATATCACTCCCTAAAAAAACTCAACCCCATCCTTTGATAGCTTTTCAGAATTTACGGATTAATTGATCCACATGGAAAACTAAAAGCATAGAAACTATAAATGACTTGGTTATAATAAATACATGTATTTCCATGACAAAATTAAAAAGCAATTTTGGACTGAGGAATGTAGATATTTTCAAATACATGAAACTTAAGTTTCATAAAGAAATGTTGATTTGAAATCTTTTGGACATCAGAGTAACCTTGAGGGAAAAGTGCAACCATGATGTTGCTTTACAACGGTACTGTGAAGCCTTATCTTGACAAAAAATATTATTATTTGTAAGAAAAAAAAATATCCCAAATTGCACAGTGGTCCAAAATAAAAATATATATTTTGGCGCATATGCAACCAAATTGTTTGCAATTTAACCTTTCTAAAGATACCCTGTCTCAACTCGTCAAATTGCAGAGAGCAGACACTACTAAAAACAGGAGTATCAATGAACATGATTCTGGATTATGTTCAGTTTGTCACGGGCTGCATTGTCGTACCATTGGCAGCATTTTAGCCAAAGAATGTTATACTAGCTGTCTAGTCTTTTATACATTTACAATAAGCATAAAACACAATTATAAGGAATTTGAAACTTCTTCTCTTTCTGAGAAATAAGATATTTTGATTTGAACATCTGAACAAAGTGGACAGGCTTAGCATGCTGTTCAAACAGTTGCAGACAGACAGAAGGGTGTGTTCATAATTATTAAACTGTTATACTTTGTTAGCTAGCATATAGATCCAAGTTGGCTAAAATTTAAATATAAAGATTAGCTGGCTACTCACTTGGACGTGGGCTTGTTCTTGAGAGATTGTTAATGAGACCTGTGTTCATGTTCTAGAATACCTACAATAAGTTAGTAATTATTAGTGAATGTTCTAGAATACCTACAATAAGTTAATAATTATTAGTGAATGTTCTAGAATACCTACAATAAGTTAATAATTATTAGTGAATGTTCTAGAATACCTACAATAAGTTAGTCATTATTAGTGAATGTTCTAGAATACCTACAATAAGTTAGTCATTATTAGTGAATGTTCTAGAATACCTACAATAAGTTAGTCATTATTAGTGAATGTTCTAGAATACCTACAATAAGTTAGTCATTATTAGTGAATGTTCTAGAATACCTACAATAAGTTAGTCATTATTAGTGAATGTGCAAGGTTCTGGTTACAATTCTAACCAAGGACTTGATAGCCAGATCAGTGATTATTGCAACAACAACAACAAAAAAGCAGGTTAAACTATTTTGATAAAATAATAAAATTATTAGTGGGTCTCATGGTTGTAGAAGGCTTATATTTAGCCTAGGTATAATTTCACAAGCCCTGAATTCATTATCGCTGACTGTTTGAAATGCAGTACATTTGACCTTTAAAATGTACAACAAAGCTTATTTAGATAAAACATTTATAAAAAATAAAATTGAGAGTCAGACATAAATTTGAAAAAAATACAATTTTTTGGCCATATCGCCCAGCCCTAACTGAACTGCATCATATCCCATTCTCTGCTGTAATAATTTACGCCAACTGTGTGTGTGTGTGTGAACAAAACTAACCTAGTTATGTTAGCAATTTCCACTTGGCTGTCAGACCAACAACATGCATTCTTAGGAGGAAGGAAGGAGCCGACAGTAATTGGTCTGAGCTGCGCTAGGCTAATCATCGCTAATGAGATTACAACAAAGCCACACTCATCTAATGAAACCTGAACGACTAAGGTCATTAGTAAAAAGGCTTTAGGCCCTCAGTTTAACCAACACAGGTCCTTCATATTAGGCCTATGGCAGCATCTCAAATGGCACCACATTTCCTATATAGTGCACTACTTTTGACCGGGGTCCATTTGAATAGGATGACATTTGGGATTCAGCCTCTCACTCCTTGCTGGTGGGTCTTTTTCTGGTGGATAGCAGATTATAGGTCCATCTGTCATTGGGCTTCAGTGATTGGTTGACACAGGTCAAAGTGCATGACCTTTCCCAGACTGGCCACTGCCACACCTTCACACTTTGGCCCCATGACCCTACTTGATCCTGTTTGGCTCCTTTTGGAATTTATTGCACAGAAGAGCAATAGCTGAGAACTGGAAAATGTGTGATTCTGCCCAGCCAGTGTTTCCTAGGGACAGAGAGATACCAGCATCGCGATAATCGTTAGTATCTTGGCAAGGAAACAAAACACAAAGCGGATTCACCTTCGATAGGAAAACAGCCTCTTTTACGCTGCTGCTACTCTCCAACTATGCATACATTTACATTTACATTTAAGTAATTTAGCAGACGCTCTTATCCAGAGCGACTTACAAATTGGTGCATTACCTTATGACATCCTGTGGAACAACCACTTTACAATAGTGCATCTAAATATTTTAGGGGGGGGAGTGAGAAGGATTACTTATGCATAGATAAACACTTTAACTCTACCTACATGTAAATATTACCTCGACTAACCTGTCCCACCGCACATTGACTCTGTACCGGTACCCCCTGTATATAGCCTCCACATTGACTCTGTACCGGTACCCCCTGTATATAGCCTCCACATTGACTCTGTACCGGTACCCCCTGTATATAGCCTCCACATTGACTCTGTACCGGTACCCCCTGTATATAACCTCCACATTGACTCTGTACCGGTACCCCCTGTATATAACCTCCACATTGACTCTGTACCGGTACCCCCTGTATATAGCCTACACATTGACTCTGTACCGGTACCCCCTGTATATAGCCTACACATTGACTCTGTACCGGTACCCCCTGTGTATAGCCTCCACATTGACTCTGTACTGGTACCCCCTGAATATAGTCTCCACATTGACTCTGTACCAGTACCCCCTGTATATAACCTCCACATTGACTCTGTACTGGTACCCCCTGTATATAACCTCCACATTGACTCTGTACCGGTACCCCTGTATATAGCCTACACATTGACTCTGTACCAGTACCCCTGTATATAACCTCCACATTGACTCTGCACTGGTACCCCTGAATATAGTCTCCACATTGACTCTGTACCGGTACCCCCTGTATATAGCCTCCACATTGACTCTGTACCGGTACCCCCTGTATATAACCTCCACATTGACTCTGTACCGGTACCCCTGTATATAGCCTACACATTGACTCTGTACCGGTACCCCCTGTATATAGCCTACACATTGACTCTGTACCGGTACCCCTGTGTATAGCCTCCACATTGACTCTGTACTGGTACCCCTGTATATAGCCTCCACATTGACTCTGTACTGGTACCCCCTGTATATAGTCTCCACATTGACTCTGTACCGGTACCCCCTGTGTATAGCCTCCACATTGACTCTGTACTGGTACCCCTGTATATAACCTCCACATTGACTCTGTACCGGTACCCCCTGTATATAGCCTACACATTGACTCTGTACCGGTACCCCCTGTATATAGCCTACACATTGACTCTGTACCGGTACCCCCTGTGTATAGCCTCCACATTGACTCTGTACTGGTACCCCCTGAATATAGTCTCCACATTGACTCTGTACCAGTACCCCCTGTATATAACCTCCACATTGACTCTGCACTGGTACCCCCTGAATATTGCCTCGCTACTGTTATTTTACTGCTGCTCTTAATTGTTATTTTTATTTCTTATCAATTTTTTTGACCTAACACATATTTTTCTTAAAACTGCATTGTTGGTTAAGGGCTTGTAAGTAAGCATTTCACTGTAAGGTTGTATTCGGCACATGTGACAAATAAAATGTGATTTGATACTGGCCCCATGTTGACTCCAATGCTTCCCACAGCTGTGTCAAGGTCGCTGTGTTACCTGGATGTCCTTTGGGTAGTGGACCATTCTTGTTACACAGGAAACTGTTGAGTGTGAAAAACCCAGCAGTGTTGATGTTCTTGACACAAACGAGTGCACCTGGCACCTATTACCATACCCCCTGTTCAAAAGCAGTTCAATCTTGTCTTGCCCATTCACAAATAGATTGTATAGGCCTTATTAAACCAGCCTCCTTCCCTTCATCTTACCTGACTGAAATCGATTTAACAAGTGACATCAATAAGGGATAGCTTTCACCAGGATTTACCTGGTCAGTTTCTCATGGAAAGACCAGGTGTTCCTAATGTTTTGTGCACTCAGTGTATTTTCCAAGCTATAACGCACAATATTTTACATACAGCAGGTTTTTAAAAGGATCACAGAGTGGTCCGCTTCGTGTTAAAATCTTCGCCACGAGGGGAAAAAAATATAAAAATAATGCAATACTGGTATCGACACAGCCCTAGCATTTCTCCTAACATTGTATAGAAGGGAGTGAGGCAGTACTGGTCTATCCAATACTACACCTAAACCTCAATTGATAAATACCACAATCAATCACCCCCAGCCTTGTAGTAATTCTCAAAAAACAGTCACCATCCTATTCCTTTATCAAACCTCATGTCCGTATTATACTGACTTATAAAAGCTCCATCATCTACTTCAATAGCCTCAACAGTCCAGGTAGCTAGAATCAGACCAGGAAAAGACCTGCGGTAGTCATCGTTCTGGTTCAACATTTCCTGCTAGCTTCAGGGATCTGACTGGTACTGATACACACCAGATACTGGTACTGATAGTGTCTGAATGACCCAGGAAACCCAGTCACCGCACACTGTAAATGTTACAGTAGCAGCCAACGGGACTGGAAGGGAACACAATGCCACAAGAGGTTTAACTTTATGACGCTTTAATCCACTGACATGCTGACAATGAGTGATTGATGTCACGAGGGCTTATGCAGTAAGTGTGCAAAAGGAATGCAATGAAGACAGAATGGATTGACTTGTTCACTGTTGGTGCCAACCTGCAAAGTAGGTTTAGGTTCGATGTTGAGTACTTTATCGGTCTGTTTAGGGATATTTAGTCCTAGGCCTACACCAGACAAGCAGTGGGGGTGCCACCACAATGTGTTCAGCAGCCATCGAGAGACACAATACGCCGAATCACACACTGAAGCATTGGCCTTAGGGCAATTCCACATTAACTGAGTGATGCTTAGTCTCAAGCTATTTTTTTACTTTAAAAATGGATGCCAAACCAAAAACAATAATTGCAAAGTTAAACACCATACAAACGCTATGCACAAGGACTACGTTGAATAACTTCCATAGAGAATTTTAGTGCAGATGCAAAGTTTGGTAACAGAATGGTAGTTTGTATTGTTTGGGCTGTCAGTCTGTTACCAAACTTTCCATCTGCACTGTTCAAGTAAATGTGTTTTTGTAAAATTGTATGGAAATTGTTAATAAAAACTAAGGTTTTTTTTAAAGTCACTGTTACCGTGGAATTGTCCCTTACCATAAAATATTCTGTCATTACCTCAGGCTATTCAGAAAGATGGACCTTAAGAGGGACCTAACAACTTGCAAAGTTAGTGTGTGGACATAGCTATTGAAAATGTTATCAGACACCGAACACCCTGAATCACATACTTGATTTATTTATGCTATCCAGTGCAGTTTGCCAATTCACTCGCTTATTTTGAACGATAGACCTTAGCAGGGTCATGGAGTGACCTAGTCTAACAGCTGTAGAGCAGACATGGGTCCAGCTACACATGAAGTGACCTAGTCTAAACAGCTGTAGAGCAGACATATAGGTCCAGCTACACATGGAGTGACCTAGTCTAACAGCTGTAGAGCAGACATGGGTCCAGCTACACATGGAGTGACCTAGTCTAACAGCTGTAGAGCAGACATAGGTCCAGCTACACATGGAGTGACCTAGTCTAACAGCTGTAGAGCAGACGTATAGGTCCAGCTCCACATGAAGTGACCTAGTCTAACAGCTGTAGAGCAGACATATAGGTCCAGCTACACATGGAGTGACCTAGTCTAAACAGCTGAAGAGCAGACATATAGGTCCAGCTACACATGAAGTGACCTAGTCTAACAGCTGTAGAGCAGACATATAGGTCCAGCTACACGTGAAGTGACCTAGTCTAAACAGCTGTAGAGCAGACATGGGTCCAGCTACACATGAAGTGACCTAGTCTAACAGCTGTAGAGCAGACATATAGGTCCAGCTACACATGAAGTGACCTAGTCTAAACAGCTGTAGAGCAGACATATAGGTCCAGCTACACATGGAGTGACCTAGTCTAACAGCTGTAGAGCAGACGTATAGGTCCAGCTCCACATGAAGTGACCTAGTCTAACAGCTGTAGAGCAGACATATAGGTCCAGCTACACATGGAGTGACCTAGTCTAAACAGCTGAAGAGCAGACATATAGGTCCAGCTACACATGAAGTGACCTAGTCTAACAGCTGTAGAGCAGACATATAGGTCCAGCTACACATGAAGTGACCTAGTCTAAACAGCTGTAGAGCAGACATGGGTCCAGCTACACATGAAGTGACCTAGTCTAACAGCTGTAGAGCAGACATAAGGTCCAGCTACACATGAAGTGACCTAGTCTAAACAGCTGTAGAGCAGACATGGGTCCAGCTACACATGAAGTGACCTAGTCTAAACAGCTGAAGAGCAGACATGGGTCCAGCTACACATGAAGTGACCTAGTCTAAACAGCTGTAGAGCAGACATGGGTCCAGCTACACATGAAGTGACCTAGTCTAACAGCTGTAGAGCAGACATATAGGTCCAGCTACACATGAAGTGACCTAGTCTAAACAGCTGTAGAGCAGACATGGGTCCAGCTACACATGAAGTGACCTAGTCTAACAGCTGTAGAGCAGACATATAGGTCCAGCTACACATGAAGTGACCTAGTCTAAACAGCTGTAGAGCAGACATGGGTCCAGCTACACATGAAGTGACCTAGTCTAACAGCTGTAGAGCAGACATATAGGTCCAGCTACACATGAAGTGACCTGGTCTAACAGCTGTAGAGCAGACATATAGGTCCAGCTACACATGAAGTGACCTAGTCTAAACAGCTGAAGAGCAGACATGGGTCCAGCTACACATGAAGTGACCTAGTCTAAACAGCTGAAGAGCAGACATGGGTCCAGCTACACATGGAGTGACCTAGTCTAAACAGCTGTAACAGCTGTAGGTCAGACATGGAGTGACCTAGTCTAACAGCTGTAGAGCAGACATATAGGTCCAGCTACACATGGAGTGACCTAGTCTAAACAGCTGTAGAGCAGACATGGGTCCAGCTACACATGAAGTGACCTAGTCTAACAGCTGTAGAGCAGACATATAGGTCCAGCTACACATGAAGTGACCTAGTCTAAACAGCTGAAGAGCAGACATGGGTCCAGCTACACATGAAGTGACCTAGTCTAACAGCTGTAGAGCAGACATATAGGTCCAGCTACACATGAAGTGACCTAGTCTAAACAGCTGAAGAGCAGACATGGGTCCAGCTACACATGAAGTGACCTAGTCTAACAGCTGTAGAGCAGACATATAGGTCCAGCTACACATGGAGTGACCTAGTCTAACAGCTGTAGAGCAGACATATAGGTCCAGCTACACATGAAGTGCCCTGGTCTAACAGCTGTAGAGCAGACATATACAGTTGAAGTCAGAAGTTCATACACCTTAGCCAAATACATTTAAACTCTGTTTTTCACAATTCCTGACATTTAATCATAGTAAAAATGTCCTGTCTTAGGTCAGTTAGGATCACCACTTTATTTTAAGAATGTGAAATATCAGAATAATAGCAGAGATAATGAATAATTTCAGCTTTTATTTGTTTTATCACATTCCCAGTGGGTCAGAAGTTTACATACACTCAATGAGTATTTGGTAGCATTGCCATTAAATTGTTTAACTTGGGTCAAACGTTTCGGGTAGCCTTCCACAAGCTTCCCACAATAAGTTGGGTGATTTTTGGCCCATTCCTCATGACAGAGCTGGTGTAACTAAGTCAGGTTGTAGCCCTCCTTGCTCGCACACGTTTTTTCAGTTCTGCCCACACATTTTCTATAGGATTGAGTTCAGGGCTTTGTGATGGCCACTCCAATACCTTGACTTTGTTGTCCTTAAGCCATTTTGCCACAACTTTGGAAGTTTGCTTGGTGTCATTGTCCATTTGAAAGACCCATTTGCGACCAAGCTTTAACTTCCTGACTGATGTCTTGAGATGTTGCTTCTATATATCCACATCATTTTCCTTCTCATGATGCCATCTATTTTGTGAAGTGCACCAATCCCTCCTGCAGCAAAGCACCCCCACAACATGATGCTGCCACCCCCGTGCTTCACAGTTGGGATGGTGTTCTTTGGCTTGCAAGCCTCCCCCATTTTACTCCAAACATAACAATTGTCATTATGGCCAAACAGTTATATTTTTGTTTCATCAGCCCAGAGGACATTTCTCCAAAAAAGTGCAATCTTTGTCCCCATGTGCAGTTGCAAACCGTAGTCTGGCTTTTTTATGGCGGTTTTGGAGCAGTAGCTTCTTCCTTGCTGAGCGGCCTTTCATGTTATGTTGATATAGGACTTGTTTTACTGTGGATATAGATACATTTGTACCTGTTTCTTCCAGCATCTTCCCAAGGTCCTTTTCTGTTGTTCTGGGATTGATTTGCACTTCTCACATCTAAGTACGTTCAACTCTAGGAGACAGAACGAGTCTCCTCCCTGAGCGGTATGATGGCTACGTGGTCCCATGGTGGTTATACTTGTGTGATATTGTTTGTACAGATGAACGTGGTGCCTTCAGGTGTTTGGAAATTGCTCCCTAGGTTGAACCAGACTTGTGGAGATCTGCAATTTATTTCTGAGGTCTTGGCTGATTTGTTTTGATGTTCCCATGATGTCAAGCAAAGAGGCACTGAGTTTGAAGATTGGCTTGAAATACATCCACAGGTACACCTCCAATTGACTCAAATGATGTCAATTAGCCTATCAGAAGCTTCTAAAGCCATGACATCATTTTCTGGAATTTTCTAAAGCTGTTTAAAGGCACAGTCAACTTAGTGTATGTAAACTTCTGGAATTTTCTAAAGCTGTTTAAAGGCACAGTCAACTTAGTGTATGTAAACTTCTGACCCACTGGAATTGTGATACAGTGAATTATAAGTGAAATAATCTGTAAACAATTGTTGGAAAAATTACTTGTGTCATGCACAACGTAGATGTCCTAACAGACTTGCCAAAACTATAGTTTGTTAACAAGAAATTTGTGGAGTGGTTGAAAAACGAGTATTAATGACTCCAACCTAAGTGTATGTAAACTTCCGACTTCAACTGGAGGTCCAGCTGTACATGGAGTGACTTAGTTTAACAGCTGAAGAGCAGCCATATAGGTCAGCTATATATTAAACTCTGATGGAAACAAGACACCTCTTTATGCAAGTAGTGATATTGCGAAGCCGGTTGTATCGGTGTGTGTGTTTCTGTGTCAGTGTTTCAATAGTTGCCAAATGCCCTGATTTGGAAAAGATCCCCTCTGTATGCCTGTCAATTGACACCTAGCCTCTTTCAAAACCTCTTTGGTTGATATATAGTGTAGCTACTGTGACATTCATGTTTTGGCAAGCTCCATCTGGTCCTCTGAAATAAACCAGCCTTTAAGGTGACCTGTATCAGAGTTACATTAGTACTCTGCCCATGACGTAAACAGTAGTGGAAAACAGTGGAGGAAATTGCTTGTTATGAGTACAGCATGTTACTTGAATGTGGCAGGACCGGGCCAAGAATCATGCCACAATGGCACACAACTCCAGGAGAAACCTGACAGGCATACCAGTTAAAACTGTTTGTTTGTTTGTTTGAATCCCCATTAGCTTTTGCAGCAGCTATTCTTGCTGGGTTCCACAACAACAACAAAAAACATGACAAATAAAACACTGATAGACAAGGACAGTCACACAAATGTAAAATATATCAATATACAAACCATACTACAACAACTAAAATAGTGCGTGTTGGAGTGTGTCTGTCCCCTCATAGTGCGTGTTGGAGTGTGTCTGTCCCCTCATAGTGCGTGTTGGAGTGTGTCTGTCCCCTCATAGTGCGTGTTGGAGTGTGTCTGTCCCCTCATAGTGCGTGTTGGAGTGTGTCTGTCCCCTCATAGTGCGTGTTGGAGTGTGTCTGTCCCCTCATAGTGCGTGTTGGAGTGTGTCTGTCCCCTCATAGTGCGTGTTGGAGTGTGTCTGTCCCCTCATAGTGCGTGTTGGAGTGTGTCTGTCCCCTCATAGTGCGTGTTGGAGTGTGTCTGTCCCCTCATAGTGCGTGTTGGAGTGTGTCTGTCCCCTCATAGTGCGTGTTGGAGTGTGTCTGTCCCCTCATAGTGCGTGTTGGAGTGTGTCTGTCCCCTCACAGACCCCACTGTTCTATGAGATGTTGTTTAACCTGTTTTTTTGTGTGTTTTTTTTAAAAGGTATTTTTTGCCATTTGCTGTGGAATTGGAAATGGAATGCAATCATGGCTCTGTATAATACTGTGCGTTGATGTGAATCCGTTTTGGACTTGGTGACTGTGAAGAGACCCCTGGTGGCATGTCTTGGGCCAGCTGCAGCTTTGCCAGGTCTTTCTTTGCTGCCCTAGACCATGTTACCGGACAGTGATCAGGATGGGACAAGACCAGAGCCGGAACAACTAGTACAGTTCATTTGTATCAAAAACACAAAACATATATATATATATATATTTTTTTTTATAAACAGACATACCCCTCCCACATCTTCACAACTTTGTCAATAGGACTTGCCCATGATAAGTGACAACTCAGTGTTATAATGAGGAGTTTACCTTTGTCAACGGTCCCACACTTTATGTAAAAAACAATGCTTTTAGTGTGTGTGTGTGTGTGTGTGTGTGTGTGTGTGTGTGTGTGTGTGTGTGTGTGTGTGTGTGTGTGTGTGTGTGTGTGTGTGTGTGTGTGTGTGTGTGTGTGTGTGTGTAAAAGGAGTGGGGCTCACTGCAAACTCTAGAAAACAGATCGCTAACTAGTTAGAGTACTGCATTACCTCCAAGTCCACCTATAACTCATCTAACTAGCTGTTTAATTAGATAGATAGCTAAAATAAGTGGGCAACGTTAGCTAGCAAGTCATCTCCTAGCTCTCAAAATATCTTCTGTCAGGTTTTCATCAGTTCTCTTCAACAAAAATGGTGAAATACAATTCCAACGCTGTGTTTTACATGTTTAGAAATGTCAATAACGTAAATTTCAAACAGATTCCACCACAAAGACCAGAGAGGTTTTCCAATGCCTCGCAAAGAATGGCATCTATTGGTAAAAAGCAGACGTTGAATATCCCTTTGAGCATGGTGAAGTTATTAATTACACTTTGGATGGTGTATCAAAAAAGCCAGTCACTACAAAGACACAGGCGTCCTTACTAATTCAGTTACCAGAGAGGAAGCAAACCGCTTAGGGATTTCACCATGAAGCCAATTATGACTTTAAAACAGTTGGCTCTGTTAGGAGAAACCTGAGGATGACAAGAGTGAAAAGGATGCCTGTACAGAATAAAAATATTCCAAAACATGCATCCTGTTTGCAACAAGGCACTATTTTTTTCTTTTAACCGTTATTTAACTAGGTAAGACAGTTCATTTTAAATAAGAATGTATTATTATGGTCTACCCCGGCCAAACCCGGACGACGCTGTGCCAATTGTGCGCCTCCTTATGGCCTAAAGTAATACTACTAAAAATGTGGCAAAGCAATTAGCATTTTGTCCTGAATACAAAGTGTTATGTTTGGGACAAATCCAATACAACACATTACTGAATACCACTCTCCATATTTACAAGCATACTGGTGGCTGCATCATGTTATGGGTATGCTTGTAATCTTTAAGGACTGGGGACTTTTTCAGGATAAAAAAAGAAACCTAATGGAGCTAAGCAAAATCCTAGAGGAAAACCTGGTTCAGTCTGCTTTCCACCAGACACTGGGAAATGACTTCCCCTTTCAGCAAGACAATAACCTAAAACACAAGGCAAAATCGACACTGGAGTTGCTTTACCAAGAAGCCAGTGAATGTTGCCGAGTGAGTTTTGACTTAAAAATCTGCTTTAAAATCTTTGGCAAGATCTGAAAATTGTTGTCTAGCGATGATCAACAACCAATTTGACCGAGCTTGAAGGATTTAGAAAATAATACAAATTGGCAAATGTTGCACAATCGAGGTGTGGAAAGCTGTTACAGACTTAATAGACTCACAGCTGTAATCGCTGCAAAAGGTCATTCTAACTTGTATTGACTCAGGGGGTTGAGTACTTATCTAATCAAGATATGTGTTTTTTTTTATGTATACAAATGTTAGCATTTTTTCTCCCACTTTGACATTAGAGTATTTTCTGTAGACTGTTGACAAAGAATGACAATTAAATAGATTTTAATCCCACTTTGTAACAACAACATTTTGGAAAAAAGTCAAGGGGTGTGAATATACTTACTGAAAGGCATTGTATATAGCAGTAGTTTAGTTCTTATTTGTTTTGTTAACTATGGGTCCACATTTGTTTAGTATGATCTTTCTTAGATCGTTCCGATATAGGTCAGACACTTTAATCCGTATGGGGGGGTGCGCTACTAAAACCGTCCTACGGGATCATTAAGCTATTTGATTTAAAAACGTTCCCTTTATAAAAACATTAAAGATCAAATTTGACCTTTCTGCTATTAGCCCATAGAAACACATTGAATAACGTATTGATACATGGAAATACAGTCATCTATATATATATATATTTTTTTAAATGTATCAACAAGGGAGTTTGTTTTAAGGTTGTTAGCGTCTATAAAACGGGATAGATAGTCTTCTCCAATCCAACATCATTTAATTTGTATAATATTGATAATATTGCAACAGTTTCTGACAGCCAGAGCGCTTTCCCCAAAAACCACTGGTGGGTGCTAGTCAACTAGCCACCGTAAAAATCCATCTGGGCTTTTTTCCCCCTCTCTCTCTCTCTCTTACCTTTTTCCTGATTAAACGAGATAATCTCCTCTTCTTTGGGGTTGGAAACCTGGGTTATTATAGACGTGTGATCCATTGCGACGGATGGTTAATTCCTTTGTTGTTGTTGTTTTTTTTGTTGGTTCGTTTTAAAATGTTTATTTTTTACTTGCTTGTCCTAGTCCACAATGGGTAACGTTAGCTGCCTTTGCTAGCTGTGTTGAAATGGCAGCCGGGCCCTAAAAACTAGCTGAGACGGGACACAGGAGGGGGCAAAATGTAAACTAGCTAGTGGTTTAAAGACAAAATACAACCACTTGTCAATCGCTGGGAATATTCCAATTTAGTAAGCAACATTTAAGAACAATTATGGGCAAAACAAACTCCCAACGTTGAACTCAAAAAGAAGAAGAAGAAGAAGAAAACGTTGCTAACGTCTGGCTTAGCAACTAGAGCTAGCCTTAAACTGATCCGTGTTCAATTCAACATAATAAAAATAAATAAATAAAAATTGACGTTTTGACTGAAAACAATGAAGAAACGAAAAATTAAAAAAAAAAAAAAAAACACTCGCTCGCCTCGGTCAAGTTTCAATACGAAAAATGAAACAGTTCCGATAATCCCGTTTCTTGAACTCTCTTCATTTTCAAAAAATAATTGTATCCCCCCTCTATACTCTTTCCAACATGGAGGCGTCGTGTGTATTTGGATCAGAAGCGAGCAGCGCTCGAGTGGGAGGCGGTTTCTAGGAACCCCTCCTCCCACGGATCGAAAATAATACCTCCGTGGGCTTTATCAACGTAACAACCTTTAAGGGTCAATGATATTTGAGTCACTGCCTTCTGAAATGTTGCAAAACATTTTTTTTATGGATTGACAGTCTACGATTGTTTAATGGATTGACAGTCTACGAGTCTACATAGTTTCTGCACATTTTTTTTTTTATTGGGGGTTAGATTCCAGGGCAATGCATGCATTAGATCAAAACATGTAGATGGCCGTAATGACACAGATCAATATTTTATCTCAATAACTATACTCTGTCAAACCGTTTGTGAAATGCTTTTTTTTCTTCAGCATTTCCATATGGAACCTTGAGATGGACGGATGGGTCCACGATCAGCATGGACCCAATCAGCACCACTGGACAAATCCAGCAGAAATGACATAGGCGCCATCTGGTGGCCGAAGTGTTGAATTGCAATCAGAAGCTTAATTCTGGCATCGCTCTCATGTTACCGACACATCATATGAATGAAGGCCTTCAGAGCTGTGCAGCCTATCTCTCTGTCTTGGTGTGGGTGGTTCAGTGAGGGGGCTGAATGTGGGTTAGATTCCAGCTGAGGAGCGAAAATACACAGCAGTTAGGCCTACCAGTTGCATAGCACACTTTAGTTGTGTATACAGTATATATATATTTATATATATATATATAGATATGTGTGTTAAGAGCAGCCTTTTGTAATATTTATTTACTCATACTTTCCTTATCACTGATTCATGGCAAATACTGTTTAATGAATGCGCCAATAAAGCTAGATTCCATGACCACATGTGTGTGTGTGCGTGTTATTCATCAGCAAAGAATGAAATAATTGATCATCATAACGTGCCAAAATCCTTATGGTCTCTTCTGCTCTCCGTAGACAAGCACGCTATATTATTATTAACAGCCTATTGATTGCTACAGGTGTTTATGGATTTATGACCTTTGTATTGTGCATATATAGATTTCAATTCTGCATCTCCTCCTCCTATAGGTTACCATCATTTGGGTCTCCTTGAGCCCCCCAAAAGCTCAACTTTAACCCTCTAAAATGACTAGAATAAACATTCATTGGCATTTTATTAATACAATTTCATTGCGAGGAGAACACTACTTTACACAGTAGAATATCTAAAAAAAAAAAAATTACAAGGCTTTGTCTTACTCTAGTGATCACAGATGTTAACGACACCCTATACCACTGACTTTTTAAATATTTCCTGTCCGTAATATGCTGACTTATTTTATTGTGTATTCTTATTTCTCAAGTGTGTTTTTTTCTAGTAATACATTGTCATTGATTATTGCATTGTTGGGTTTTGTGCTTGCACGAAAGGCATGTTACCGTACTTGTGCACGTGACATTAAATCTTGAAATGTGAGAAACACCTTTAGGCTGAATCTCTCTGTGTAACAACCTTTTATATTTTATTATATTCTATTATGTTATATTATAGTCGACTCTAACAGTTTGTCCTGACCAGTTTACCCTGCCTGCCCAGTGCCTCAAGCTGACGATGAAGGTAGCCTAGTGGTCAACGCGTTGGGCCAGTAAACAAAAGGTTGTCGGATCGATAAAATCTGTTGTTCTGCCCTTGAGCAAGGCAGTTAACCCACTATTCCCCCGGGCGCCTAAGACGTGGATGTTGAAGCAGCACCTCTCTGATTCAGATGGGTTGACTTTTATACGGAAGACACATTTCAGTTGTAAGTGGTATTGACAGATGGGGAGGATGATGCACATGATCTGCGGGAGCATGCGTGACATTAACCCCCCCACCCCCATCCCCATGCCTCCGAGCCTGACGGGCCGGCGGAAGCATGGGGCGCAGGAGCCCGGCGAACCGGCTGGGGCGTGGGAGCCTGACGATCCGGTTGAGGCGTGACAGCCTGACTATCCCGCTGGGACGTGGGAGCCTGGTGAGCCATCTGAGGCGTAAAAACCTGACGATCCGGCTGAGGCCTAACGTGGGATGGGCGCCTGCCGAGCCAACCAGGGCAAGGAAACCTCTCGAGCCGGCTAGAGCATGGAAGCCCGACGATCCAGCTAAGGCACCACGGGTTCTATCTACGGCAGCCCCAGGACCCGACGTCACCACCAACCGAAAAGCCAGCACTCCCAGATGCTTCATTTGATGGCTGCTGCATTCTGTAAGAACCGACGCTGGAGAAGCAGGTACGGGGAGTCAACATTTAATTTGGAACAGGCCAGGCACAGCGTCAGCACCGGGTAACATAAGGACATACGACAATTAATGCACCAGCGGGGAACAGAGCTGGGCAACTGACAAATATAGGGATCACCTGTAATAAAACAGGTGATTGAGTCCAGGTGAGTCCAGATATTCGCTGATGCGCGTGACGAGGGAAGCAGGTGTGCGTTATGATGGTGGCAGGAGTGCGCAGCGATGGGCAGCCTGCCGCCCTCGAGCACCACGGGGAGAGTACTGGGGCAGACGTGGCAAAATAGCATTCAACTTTCTTACAAACTAATGTAACATTCAACCTTAAAACGAGTAACACGTCAATGGCCCCATTTTGAGGTTACTGTTACTATACATTTCATCCAAGGGATCATCAACTCTATCAGCTGCGGGTCTTGAGCGGATGGTCTCGGGGGCTTGAACATAATTACAAATAATTGGTAGACTGCAAATTTACCGCAAGAAGCCCAAACAGATATAATGTTTGAGTAAAACATAATCATTCCAAACGTTGCTAACATTTGCATAAGATGTTTTATTCTCTCTATTCATTGTGGGAATACTTGAGAACAGATCAAAATCACTTGGAGCTGATTTCTTGGTGTTTTTCCAGTCTTTTGATGTCCAACAATAAAATAAAAATATACATATATTCGATTTTTTAAAATATATATATTTTTAACATGAGGTTCAAATAAAACCACACGTTGGCCAAATTAGTCCCGCCGGGCCGCCAGTTGGGGAACCCTGATATAAACCCTGCATGTTCAGGATAAACAGTAGACAGTACAGGTACAGGTGCATCAAATATATATGTAGTGTATTCTAGTCGAGGCTCATCCTATATAACTAGGCCTACTGCTGTACATACCTTTTCTATTCAAATACTGTCCATACTGACGTTACACACAATATATACAGTCCCAGTCAAAAGTTTGGACACACCTACTCATTCAAGTTGTTTTCTTTATTTTCTACTGTTTTCTACATTATAGAATAATAGTGAAGTCATAGAAACTATGGAATAACACATATGGTATCATGTAGTAACCAAAAAAGTGTTAAACAAATGAAAATATATTTTATATTTGAGATTCTTCAAAGTAGCCACCCTTTGCCTTGATGAAAGCTTTGCACACTCTTGGCTTTCTCTCAACCAGCTTCATGAGGTAGTCACCTGGAATGCATTTCAATTAACAGGTGTGCCTTGTTAAAATTAAATGTTTAATGTGTTTGAGTCAGTCAGTTGTGACAAGGTGGTATACAGAAGATAGCCCTATTTGGTAAAATACCAAAGTCCATATTATGGCAAGAACAGCTCAAATATGCAAAGAGAAACGACAGTCCATCATTACATTAAGACAAGAAGGTCAGTCAATAAGGAAAATTTCAAGAACTTTAAAACTGCAGTCGCATAAACCATCAAGCACTATGATGAAAGTGGCTCTCATGAGTACCTGATGACCCAAAAGATGACCCAGAGTTACCTCTGCTGCAGATGATAAGTTAGAGTTACCAACCTCAGAAATTGCAGGCCAAATAAATTCTTCACAGAGTTCTAGTAACAGACACATCTCAACATCAACTTTTCAGAGGAGACTACATGAATCAAAACTTCATGGTCAAATTCCTGCAAAGAAACCACTACTAAAGGACACCAATAAGAATATGAGACTTGCTTAGTCCAAGAACAGGGGCAATACACATTAGACAGGTGGAAATCTGTCCTTTGGCCTGATGAGTCCAAATTTGAGATTTCCACTATGTCTTTGTGAGATGCAGAGTAGGTGAACGGATGATCTCCGCATGTGTGGTTCACACCATGACTCATTGAGGAGGAGGTGTGATGCTGTGGGGGTGCTTTGCTGGTGACACTGTCAGTGATTTATTTAGAATTCAAGGCATACTTAACCAGCATGGCTACCACAGCATTCAGCAGGGAAACGCCATCCCATCTGGTTTGAGCTTAGTGGGACTATCATTTGTTTTTCAACAGGACAACGACCCAACACACCTCCAGGCTGTGTAAGGGCGTTTTGACCAAGAAGGAGAGTGATGGAGTGCTGCATCACATGAGCTGGCCTCCAAAATCACACCTCCTCAAACCTATTTTGATGGTTTGAGATGAATTGGACCGCAGAGTGAAGCAAATGCAGCCAACAAGTGCTCAGCATATGTGGGAACTCCTTCGAGATTGTGGGATGAGTTTTGTGATTGTATTTATTAGGGACCCCCCTTAGCGACTGCCAAAGCAGCAGCTACTCTTCCTGGGGTCCAAACGTATTCAATCACTTACATTACACATAAAACAAAAGATAAAACAGTGACGTTAACAACGTTACACCACAACATATCTACAATACAGAATGTTTAATACCACCATGCAACAATATTACCATGGATGCGTATGCATCTGTTTGTACCTTTGTGTGTGTCTCTTCACAGTCCCCGCTGTTCCATAAGGTGTATCAGTTACCTGATGTGGAATAGAGTTCCATGTAGCCATGTCTCTATGTAGTACGTTGTGCCTTTGTGCCTCCCATAGTCTGTTCTGGACTTGGGGACTGTGAAGAGACCTTTGAGGGCATGTCTTGTGGGGTATGCGTAGGTGTCTGAGCTGTGTGCCAGTATTTTAAGCAGACAGCTCGGTACATTCAGCTTGTCAACACCTCTTACAAAAACAAGTAATGAGGAAGTCAATCTCTCTTCACTTTGAGCCATGAGAGATTGACATGCATGTCATTAATGTTAGCTCTCCGTGTACTTTTAAAGGCCAGCTGTGCTGCCCTGTTCTGAGCCAACTGCAATTTTCCTAAGTCCCTCCTAAGTCCTTTGTGGCACATGACCACACGACTGAACAGTAGACTAGGTGCAACAAAACTAGAGCCTGTAGGACCTACCTTGTTGATAGTGTTGTTAAGAAGGTAGAGCAGCGCTTTATTATGGACAGACTTCTCTCCCATCTTAACTACTGTTGTATCAATATGTTTTGACCATGGCAGTTCACAATCCTCAACTTGCTAAATTTCCACATTATTCATTACGACATGTAGTTGAGGTTTAGGGTTTAGTGAATGATTTGTCCCAAATACAATGCTTTAAGTATTTAGGAATAACTTATTCCTTGCCACCCACTCTGAAATTAACTGCAGCTCTTTGTTAAGTGTTGCAGTCATTTCAGTCGCTGTAGTGTCTGATGTGTTTAGTGTTGAGTCATCCGCATACATAGACACACTGGCTGTACTCAACTCATGTCGTTAGTAAAGATTGAAAAAAAGTAAGAGGCCTAAACAGCTACCCTGGGAAATTCCTGATTCTAACTGGATTATATTTGAGAGGCTTCCATTAAAGAACCTGTGTTCTGTTAGACAGGTAACTCTTTATCCACAGTACAGCAGGGGGTGTAAAGTCATAACACATATGTTTTTCCAGCAGCAGACTATGATCAATAATGTCAAAAGCTGCACTGAAGTCTAACATACAGACCCCACAATCATCTTATCATCATTTTATCTCAGCCAATCATCAGTCATTTGTGTAAGTGCTGTGCTTGTTGAATGTCCTTCTCTATAAGCTGAAAGTCTGTTGTCAATTTGTTTACTGTAAAATAGCATTGCATCTGGTCAAACAGCATTTTTCCCAGAAGTTTACTAAGGGTTGGTAACAGGCTGATTGGGCGGATATTTGAGGCAGTAAAGTGGGCTTTACTGGAGGGATGACTTTAGCTTCCCTCCAGGCCTGAGGGCAAATGCTCTCTAGTAGGTTTAAATTGAAGGTGTGGCAAATAGGAGTGGCAATATCGTCTGCTATTAACCTCAGTAATTTTCCATCCAGATTGTCAGATCCCGGTGGCTTGTCATTGTTGATAGACAACAATAATTTGTTCCCCTCTTCTACTCTGGCTTTATTGAATTCAAAAGTACAATTCTTGTCTTTCATAATTTGGTCCGATATACTTGGATGTTTGTTTATTTATTTATTTATTTATTTATTTCACCTTTATTTATGTGTAGTGTCAGCGTTTGTTGCTGGCATGTCATCCCTAAGTTTGCTTATCTTGACAATGAAAAAGTAATTAAAGTAGTTTGCAATATCAGTGGACTTTGTGATGAATGAGCCATCTGATTCAATGAATAATGGAGCCGAGTTGGCATTTTTTCCCCAAATGTAATTTAAGGTGCTCCAAAGTTTTTTTACTATCATTCTTTATATATTTTTTTGTTTGTTTCATAGTATAGTTTATTTTTTATTTAGTTTAGTACAATTATTTCTTAATTTGCAGTATGTTTGCCAATCAGTTGTATGACCTCTTACACTTTATTAGGCCCAACCTTTGGAACTTTGGTTTCCTACAGTAGATATGGCTACTATATTGTGATCACTACATCCTATGGAATTGGATACTGTTTTTTAATTATTATTATTTTTTAACTCTGCAGCATTAGTAAAGACGTGATCAATACATGTTGATGATTTCATTCCTATGCTGTTTGTAAATACCCTGGTATGTTGACTGACAACCTGATCCAGGTTGCAGGCACTGGTTACAGTTTGAAGATTTTTTCTTGAGTGAGCAGCTTGATGAAAGCCAGTCACTATTTAAATCACCCAGAAATTATACCTCTCTGTTGATATCACATCCATCATCAAGCATTTCACACGTTATCCAGATACTGACTGTTAGCACTTGGTGGTCTATAGCTGCTTCCCACAATAATGGGTTTTAGGTGAGGCAGATGAACCTGTAGCCATATTACTTCAAAAGCATTTAACATAATATCGTCTCTAAGCTTTACAGGAATGTGGTTCTGAATATTGACGGCAACACCGCCCCCATTGGCATTTCTGTCTTTTCGGTAGATGTTATAACCATGTATTGCTACTACTGTATCATCAAAGGTACAGTGCCTTGCAAAAGTATTCATCCCCCTTGGCATTTTTCCTATTTTGTGCATTACAACCTGTAATTTGGATTGCATGTAATGGACATACATGAAATAGGCCAAAGTGGTGAAGTGAAAGGAAAGAAATGACATAAAAATGAAAAAGTGGTTCCTGCATATGTATTCTCCCCCTTTGCTATGAAGCCCCTAAATAAGATCTGGTGCAACCAATTACCTTCATAAGTCACATAATTAGTTCAATAAAGTCCACCTGTGGTCAATATAAGTGTCACATGATCTGTCACATGATTTCAGTATATATATACCTGTTCTGAAAGGCCCCAGAGTCTGCAACACCACTAATCAAGATGCACCACCAAGTACGCGGCACCATGAAGACCAAGGAGCTCTCCAAGCAAGTCAGGGACAAAGTTGTGGAGAAGTACAGATCAGCGTTGGGTTATAAAAAAAAATATCTGAAACTTTGAACATCCCACGGAACACCATTAAATCCATTATTAATAAATGCAAAGAATATGGCACCACAACAAACCTACCAAGAGAGGGCCGCCCACCAAAACTCACAGACCAGGCAAGAAGGGTATTAATCAGAGAGGCAACAAAGAGACCAAAGATAACCCCGAAGGAGCTGCAAAGCTCCACAGCGTAGATTGGAGTATCTGTCCATAGGACCACTTTAAGCCGTACACTCCACAGAGCTCGGCTTTACGGAAGAGTGGCCAGAAAAAAAGCCATTGCTTAAAGAAAAAATAAGCAAACACGTTTGGTGTTCGCCAAAATGCATGTGGGAGGCTCCCCAAACATATGGCAGAAGGTATTCTGGTCAGATGAGACTAAAATTTAGCTTTTTGGCCATCAAGGAAAATGCTATGTTTGGCGCAAACCCAACACCTCTCATCACCTCGAGAACACCATCCCCACAGTGAAGCATGATGGTGGCAGGATCATGCTGTGGGGATGGTTTTCATCAGCAGGGACTGAGAAACTGGTCAGAATTGAAGGAATGATGGATGGTGCTAAATACAGGGAAATTCTTGAGGGAAACCTGTTTCAATCTTCCAGAGATTTGAGACTGGGATGGAGGTTCCCCTTCCAGCAGGACAATGACCCTAAGCATACTGCTAAAGCAACACTTGAGTGGTTTAAGGGGAAACATTTAAATGTCTTGGAATGGCCTAGTCAAAGCTGAGACCTCAATCCAATTGAGAATCTTTGGACTTAAAGATTGCTGTACACCAGTGGAACCCATCCAACTTGAAGGAGCTGGAGCAGTTTTGCCTTGAAGAATGGGAAAAAATCCCAGTAGCTAGATGTGCCAAGCTTATAGAGACATACCCCAAGAGACTTGCAGCTGTAATTGCTGCAAAAGGTGGCTCTACAAAGTATTGACGTTGGGGTGTTGAATAGTTATGCACGCTCAAGTTGTTCGGTTTTTTTGGTTTTATTTCTGGTTTGTTTTCACAAAATAATATATTTTGCATCTTCAAAGTGGTAGGCATGCTGTGTAAATCAAATGATACAGACCCCCCAAAATCAATTTTTATTCCCGGTTGTAAGGCAACAAAATAGGAAAAATGCCAAGGGGGGTGAATACTTTCAAAATTCACTGTATAATCTTAGTGAGTTTCAGAGACAGTCGGAATATGAATGTCATCTGTTACAAGCAAGTTATTGACTTCATGGACCTTGTTTCTCAGGCTGCATATGTTAATATGGGCTATTTTTTTTAGCACATTTCTGGGTTGCTTGATTGTTTTAAATTCTTTACTGGGAAGCTTATCAGAAGTAGACCTGCTCATGTTATTTATGTTGGAGCTGATAGTACAGGGTGAGCTGCACAACGTGGTCTTCCTGCTAGGGCACACCGCCTCAGTGCTAACAGTATAACTCTGGTTCATAGGCTCATGATTACTGCATACAGTAAGTACATTTAATTGCCTTACATTGTGTCTGCCAACACTCCTAGGATAATGTACATTTGATGTAGCTTTATGATGACTCATTGTCACAATGGCTGGGATTAACTGAGCTCGTCTTGGGTCATTGATACTTTTTTCCACGCAAACCTTGAAATGCGTAGACAGAGTTCAGGAGGCAAGATGATTTGCTGCGTTCTCTAATTCTCTCCTTCTTTCTTTCTCTCTCTCGGAGGACCTGAGCCCTAGGACCATGCCCCAGGACTACCTGACATGATGACTCCTTGCTGTCCCCAGTCCACCTGGCCATGCTGCTGCTCCAGTTTCAACTGACCTGAGCCCTAGGACCATGCCCCAGGACTACCTGACATGATGACTCCTTGCTGTCCCCAGTCCACCTGGCCATGCTGCTGCTCCAGTTTCAACTGTTCTGCCTTACTATTATTTGACCATGCTGGTCATTTATGAACATTTGAACATCTTGGCCATGTTCTGTTATAATCTCCACCCGGCACAGCCAGAAGAGGACTGACCACCCCACATAGCCTGGTTCCTCTCTAGGTTTCTTCCTAGGTTTTGGCCTTTCTAGGGAGTTTTTCCTAGCCACCGTGCTTCTACACCTGCATTGCTTGCTGTTTGGGGTTTTAGGCTGGGTTTCTGTACAGCACTTTGAGATATCAGCTGATGTACGAAGGGCTATATAAATAAAATTGGATCTGATTTGATTTGAGACGGCTGAGCCAGCTAGGCTAGCCGGGCTTCCGTGTCTCTCCCCCTATGTGGAATCTGACAGGATCCCAGGACAGACAGCTGCGCTCACAGCAGCTAAGCCCAACAAGAGTCGCAGGATCCAAAACAAAATTTACAAGGAATAATAATAATAATAATACTAAAAATGATACTAGGTCTCTTGTTCAGCTTTCGTTCAGCCTTCAGCGTTCAATAACAAACAACACACATAGCCTGATCTGGTGGATATCATTCTCATGAAGCGGAAACAGAGTGAAGGAAAAGCAGCCAACAACATTTACATTTACATTTAAGTCATTTAGCAGACGCTCTTATCCAGAGCGACTTACAAATTGGTGCATTCACCTTATGACATCCAGTGGAACAGTCACTTTACAATAGTGCATCTAAACCTTAAAAGGGTGAGAAGGATTACTTATCCTATCCTAGGTATTCCTTAAAGAGGTGGGGTTTCAGGTGTCTCCGGAAGGTGGTGATTGACTCGGGCGTCGTGAGGGAGTTTGTTCCACCGTTTGGAGGGCTAAAGCAGCGAACAGTTTTGACTGGGCTGAGCGGGAACAAGTGCTCAGCATATGTGGGAACTCCTTCAAGACCATTGGAAAAGCATTCCAAGTGAAGCTGGTTGAGAGAATGCCAGGAGTGTGCAAAACTTTCATCAACGCAAAGGGTGGCTATTTTGAAGATATATTTTAATTTGTTTAACACTTTTTTGGTTATTACATGATTTCATATCTGTTATTTCATCATTTTGATGTCTTCATTATTATGCTACAATGTAGAAAATAGTAAAAATAAAGAAAAACCCTTGAATGAGTAGGTGTGTCCAAACTTTTTACTGCTACTGTATTTGTATTCCCGGACTCTGACATTGCTCATTCTAATATGTCTTCGTGTGTATTGTTTTGTATTGTTCGGTATTACTGCACTGTTGGAGCTAGAAACATAAGCATTTCACTGCACCTGCGATAATATCTGCAAAATATGTGTACGCGACCAATAACGTTTGATTTGATAACAGGCATAGGTAGTTGCAGGTCTGTCGAGATCTTCATAATTAATATAATAATCTAGGCAGAATCTCGAATGGCTTTGATCAGTTGCCCCATGTACTTTAATGTAATTTCAACTGCAATACAGGTCATTTGGTTCTGCTATTAGATGAAGCACAGTCATAACACAATCTGTTTTAAAAAATATAAACAAAATATCTGACGTTGTGTTATTCCATTTGAACTTTGCTGCGCTTTTAAATGGTTGAAAGCCCAGTGAAAGACATTTGGGTGACAACTATAAACCAAAAAATCAGACATTGTTTTTCCATTGGAATGTGGCTGTATTTTTAAATGGTTGAAAGCAAAGTGAAAACACATTGGAAATTCAACTCACTTTTGAGTGGGTGAATATAGCTTGTAATCTCATTGATCAATGTCTCGATCAAGTTTTACCCAATTCCCCATGTTGAAATGACGTGGTGTGACCAGAGGGAAGCGTATCAATTCAATGTATGAACATTCATGTAGGCTATGGAATATGATATAGCAGAACCACCATCATGTCAGAGTAGGCTGCGACAGTATCCATTCCTTTCTCTCTCTGCGCTGTGGAACCTGCGTCCGTTTTGACAGACAGTCACTGGACCACCTCTCACTGCGGCGCAGTTCTGAAAAAGATAAATATATCCCGCAGAGTGGCACCCACACCCACACCCCCACCCCCACCCTAGTTCGCAACATCCTCAACTGCTGCGCCTGGCTATCACAGGGGGTAAGGCACCGGCGTTACCAAAAGCAGGGACGAATGAATTAGAAAAACAAAACGCCTTACAAACCCAAACCCCTTTTACTTCTTTTTTTTTTTTTTACATTTTGGGGAGAGGGACAGCAATACACCTTGTAACCTGTCCTGTAGCTGAGAACGGATAGAAAGGTCAGTATAGAACAGGTGCGCTATCGGATGACTGTGACATAATCGCATTGAAATACGGTAGAATTTTACTGCAACAATGTATTGCATGCTGGCAGCGTATGCGGTTTTAGAACAGTAGACCTACCGCTAAATAGCGTTCAATTTGTATGCAACACACTCAAGCGGACGCTGGAGTTCTTCTTTGGCATTAAAACGATCTTGGCAATTGGGTTTGTTATTCCAACTCCATCTAACTCTCTCAACTTGGTGCAGTGTGGCCATATACTCCTGTTTCTATATGCCAACGCAGGTACGTTATTCTTCCAACTATAGTCATAATATGAACACAGTCCAGGCCTATAGCTAGTTGTGTATTCCAGTGCACCTTTCTTGGTCATTTTATGCGATGCTAATATACACGGTGGTGTGATTCCCCGATGCGTCTCACTGCAGATATCACATAGCATTGCAGCTGCTGAACGGTGGCGGAGAGAGCGAGAGAGCTCAACTGCTATGGCTAAAATAGGAGAGGAGGTAGGATTGCTCAGCTGACAGTGCTGATTCTGGGGATCTCTGAGCAGGGCAGTTTGTGAGGCGTTACAGTCAAATTTAGAACACGCTGTCTCTGCCGCTGTCACTGACTTGTCCCCCCGAAGCTTAACAGGAAAATGTACTTTTAAAACGTTTTTTTTTTTGTTAAGAATGTTTAGTGTTCTTTATATGACCAGCATTTCTAGAGATCCAACTCTCAATGTTATGTTGTTAAAATGGTCTCACATTACTACTGTTACCATTATCGTTGTTTTGAGATTAGAAACAGCGTTTGAAACAGTGTAGACCTACAGTTGAGGTTGATAAGGGAGGACTTTTCAAACTGTACACGATATCTTTTATTGCAATCAGGGTCAGCTCAGGGCATAAGCGACATAGGTTGTCAATTAGCCCCCCGGCCACTAGGGGGCCTCGATCCCACTAAATTTTATTTAAAAAATGTGGAACACAGTCAGGGTCTCGACTTACTGTTAAAAGTTACAATAGTAAAATACACAGGGTGCAAGTTCGACATTTGGTTATGCATCAGCATTTTTTCTCTTGTTTTGTCGGTCACTGACAGTCACTCAATTAGCCATGTCAGCTAGCTATTTTTAGATTGGTAAATGAGCCTCGACAGTTATCAAAACGTGAATGAATAGGCCCACATACATTTTGTTAGTCACTCTCATTCAGATCATTAATATGGCATATGTGGGGGCGGCAGGGTAGCCGAGTGGTTAGAGCATTGGACTAGTAACTGTAAGGTTCCAAGTTCAAACCCCTGCGCTGACAAGGTCTGTCATTTGGCCCCTGCTTCTTCTGCACCAAATGAACAGGCAGTTATTGAAAATAAGAATTTGTTCTTAAATGACTTGGCAAAATGTGTAGATTTGCAGGAATTTAGCTTTAAAATGGCAAAAATCTCTGCCCTACAAAACTTTTTGTAAAACTGCAACTGCAACAAGTAAAAAATCAGACATTGTTTTTCCGTTGGAATTTGGCTGTATTTTTAGATGGTTGAATGCAATGTGATGGGCACATTGCCCCATGGCATAATGGCATTACAGAAACAGAATACGTTTCAGATAGTACCCTTGATTTTTTTCCACATTTTGTTGTGTTACAGCCGGAATTTAAAATGGATAAAATTGAGATTTTACTGTATCTGTAAAGTCCCTCAGTCGAGCAGTGAATTTCAAACACAGATTCAACCACAAAGACCAGGGAGGTTTTACAATGCCTCGCAAAGAACGCCTCGCAATCTATTGGTAGATTGGTTTAAAAAAAAAAGGCAGACATTGAATATCCATTTGAGCAAGATTTTAATCACACTTTGGATGGTGTATCAATACACCCAGTCATTACAAAGATACAGGCGTCCTTTCTAACTCAGTTGCCGGAGAGGAAGGAAACCACTCAGAGATTTCACCAAAAGGCCAATGGTGACTTTAAAACAGCTACTGTACAGAGTTGAATGGCTGTGTTGGGAGAAAACTGAGGATGGATCAACAACATTGTAGTTACTCCACAATAACAACCTAATTGACAGAGTGAAAAGAAGGAAGCCTGTACAGAATACATATATTTGTAAGTCGCTCTGGAGAATAAATGACTTAAATGTAAATATTTCCAAAACATGCATCCTGTTTGCAACCAGGCACTAAAGTAATACTTCAAAAAATGTCGCAAAGCTTTTGTCCTGAATACAAAGTGTTTTTTTCAGGACAAATCCAGTACAACACATTACTGAGTACCACTCTCCATATTTCCAAGCATACTGGTGGCTGCATCATGTTATGGGTATGCTTGTAATCTTTAAGGACTGGGGACTTTTTCAGGATAAAAAAGAAACCTATTGGAGCTAAGCAAAATCCTAGAGGAAAACCTGGTTCAGTTTGCTTTCCACCAGACACTGGGAAATGAATTCCTCTTTCAGCAGGACAATAACCTAAAACACAAGGCAAAATCTACACTGGGAGATGAATTCCCCTTTCAGCAGGACAATAACCTAAAACACAAGGACACATCTACACTGGGAGATGAATTCCCCTTTCAGCAGGACAATAACCTAAAACACAACACTGGACACATCTACACTGGCAAAATTGCACTGGAGTTGCCAAGAAGCCAGTGAATGTTCCTGAGTGGCCAAGTTACGCACATAGATGTTAAAACTACTTGAAAATACAGTGGGGCAAAAAATTTAGTACCACCAATTAAAAATATGAGAGAGGCCTGTAATTTTCATCATAGGTACACTTGAACTATGACAGACAAAATGAGAAAAAAATCCAGGAAATCACATTGTAGGATTTTTAATGAATTTATTTGCAAATTATGGTGGAAAATAAGTATTTGGTCAATAACAAAAGTTTATCTCAATACTTTGTTATATACCCTTTGTTGGCAACGACAGAGGTCAAACGTTTTCTGTAAGTCTTCACAAGGTATAGCTTCTGAAGGGACTGTAGGCTACAATAACAGCAGAATCATATTGTTATACAAGGCTTAGTCCTATAGGTGTCAATGGTTGTTTTTCCCCTGTCATCATACTTTTAACCTATTGCACCTAAACACTGCTTTATGCTGAAGTAATGGAATTACATTCACATTTTTTTTTGTGCTTGTTCAATATCACATAAAAAAAAAATGAAAAAGATCTCCTATTTTCACCATTTGAACTGAGTACTTTGTGGCTTTCACACAGGATGGCTGCAATGGTTGATATGGTTTAACAGTTATTATGCAATGTGTGCATTTTTTTGTGACTGTGCTACAGAAGCTTGCAAAGTACATTATGTTCATGAACAAGACTCAATATGGGGTGTTTTTTTATTGTTGTTTTGAACCACTACTGACTGCTATTACCGAGAATAGTCAACATCTCCTTGAGGTGAATTCTTCTCCACAGCAGGTCAGTATTGTAATGTCATTCCAAAGTGGTTCTGTCTCTCTCTCTGTCTCTGTGTTTCTCTCTCTCCCCCCTCTCTCTCTCTCTCTCTCTCTCTCTCTCTCTCTCTCTCTCTCTCTCTCTCTCTCTCTCTTCTCTCTCTGTGTATCTCTCTCCTCTCTCTCTTTCTCTCCCTCTCCCTCTCTGTCTCTCTCTCCTCTCTCTCTTTCTCTCCCTCTCCCCTCTCTCTCTCTCTCTCTCTCTCTCTCTCTCTCTCTCTCTCTCTCTCTCTCTCTCTCTCTCTCTCTCCTCTCTCTCTCTGTCTCTCTCTCCCTCTCCCCTTTCTCTCTCTCTCTCTCTCTCTCTCTCTCTCTCTCTCTCTCTCTCTCTCTCTCTCTCTCTCTCTCTCTCTCTCTCTCTCCTCTCTCTCTCTCTCTCCTCTCCCTCTCTCTCTCTCTCTCTCTCTCTCTCTCCCTCTCTCTCTCTCTCTCTCTCTCTCTCTCTCTCTCTCTCTCTCTCTCTCTCTCTCTCTCTCTCTCTCTCTCTCTCTCTCTCTTTCTCTCTTTCTCTCTCTTTCTCTCTCTGTGTATATATAGATATAATGCCTACTATCATTTTAGCCTGTTCTAATATCCCCCTTTCCCTTACCCTCAGGTCCCCTGTGTGTGTTTAGTGCCAGAGATCCACCATGAGGCTCAAGGCAGCCCTTCCTAAGCTGGAGCTGTACCTGTACGCAGCGGTGCTCTACCTGTCTCTGCTATGGGCTGGTACCTGGATCTGGGACGCATCCGCTGGTGAGTAGAGGACCATGAGTTGTTATTGGACACGTCCCAAATTACACCCTAGTCTCTATTTAGTGCACTGGGACACTTAATTCATTTAGGAATAGTTTGCCATTTGGGACGTGCCTATGATGTAACTGTGTCATTGATTTGACATATCTGAATCTAATAGCTATCCACATCATGTCCTATACACTCTTGTCTTCATAACCAACCTGTATTCTTTCATCAAAGGAGGTCACTATTTTCACATGAACCTGCCTACACGCTGATTGAAAACTGACTCTGCAGAACTTGTTGTTGTTGTCTCTCGTATAGATTTTCCTCCTTGTACATTATCGTCAGTTAAGCGTGATATTTAAACCTCTCACGTCACGTTGCTTGACCTGTTTCCTTCTACAGTATGTGATTGAAATGAAGAGGCCTTAAAAGGCCTTCTCATTAGCTTCATCTGTGTATTATGAGTGTCAGGTTACTATAATAGGCCTAATTAGCAGCTATAATTGTCCTACTTATTAGAGGATATTCTTGGTGTCTAAATGACAGAACGTGTCGGGGAGTCAAACACAACCAGAAATGCCATCGTCTGCCATTGTATTATATTTGTAATAACTTGTAAACATGTATATACAATATTTATAAAAGTATGTGTCAAAGGCTTTTTAATGAAAGTCATTATGAAGTGTTACCAGCCAGTGTGTGTATTCCTTGTTCAGTTTGCTGACGAGAGCTATTCAGAGATGTTATCGATGTCCCGCAGAAGAGCTGCACGGTATAATGCTGCAGTATAGTCAGGCATTATCTTTGTGAATTGATTTAAATAAAGTGACGGGGCAGATTATGTAACCTCTGTGGATGGATGGATGGATGCATGAGCAGGGAGGGAATTACGCATGCTGCAGTCTGTGTGTGCACTGCAGTCGGACCGTGTCAAACTGAAGTAGTGGAGCTTTGTCCTCTAGGATTCTGCTCAGCCTAACTGCCGTCTACATTGTAATAGAGGGATTTCTTCAGCCTTGTAAACAATGACTGGGTTATGGAATAAAAAGCTCAGATGTACAGTATGCTGCTGCAACCACCACTACCCGGCAATGGGACAATAAAGACTTTCTGAATTATGGGGATGATGTTGACTTGCTTTCCTCTCACTGTCTGTTGTGGTTTAAAGTACAGTAGAGTACTGCAGAGTACAGTACAGTAGAGTACTGCAGAGTAGAGTACAGTAGAGTACAGTACAGTAGAGTACTGCAGAGTACAGTAGAGTACAGTTCTGCAGAGTACAGTAGAGTACAGTAGAGTACAGTACATTAGAGTACGGTAGAGTACAGTGGAGTACAGTACAGCACAGTACAGTAGAGTACGGTAGAGTAAAGTACATTAGAGTACGGTAGAGTACAGTGGAGTACAGTACAGCACAGTACAGTAGAGTACGGTAGAGTAAAGTAGAGTAGAGTACAGTAGAGTACAGTAGAGTACGGTAGAGTATGGTAGAGTACAGTAGAGTACAGTACAGTAGAGTACAGTACAGCAGAGTAAAGTACAGTACGGTAGAGTACAGTAGAGTAGAGTACTGTAGAGTAGAGTACAGTAGAGTACAGTAGGTTGTATTATAGGTTATACAGTACAGTAGGTAGAGTACTGCAGTAGGTAGAGGTTGTATATAGGTTGTACAGTAGGTTGAGTAGGTTGTACAGTAGGTTGTATTATAGGTTAGTAGGTTGTACAGTAGGTTGTACAGAGGTTGTAGGTTATATATAGGTTGTACAGTAGAGTACAGTTGTACAGTACAGTAGGTTGTACAGTAGATTATAGGTTACAGTAGGTTGTAGTAGTATAGTACAGTAGAGTACAGTACAGTAGGTTGTATTATAGGTTGTACAGTAGGTTGTACATAGGTTGTATTATGTTATACAGAGGTTGTATTATAGGTTGTACAGTAGGTTATACAGTAGGTTGTATTATAGGTTGTACAGTAGGTTGTATTATAGGTTGTATTATAGGTTGTACAGTAGGTTGTATTATAGGTTATACAGTAGGTTGTACAGGTTGTAGGTTGTACAGTAGGTTGTATTAGGTAGGTTGTATTATAGGTTGTACAGTAGGTTGTACTGTAGGTTGTATTATAGGTTGTACAGTAGGTTGTATTATAGGTTATACAGTAGGTTGTATTATAGGTTATACAGTAGGTTGTATTATAGGTTATACAGTAGGTTGTACAGTAGGTTGTACAGTAGGTTGTATTATAGGTTGTACAGTAGGTTGTACAGTAGGTTGTACAGTAGGTTGTATTATAGGTTGTACAGTAGGTTGTACAGTAGGTTGTACAGTAGGTTGTATTATAGGTTGTATTATAGGTTGTACAGTAGGTTGTATTATAGGTTGTACAGTAGGTTGTACAGTAGGTTGTATTAGTAGGTTGTATTATAGGTTGTACAGTAGGTTGTATTATAGGTTATACAGTAGGTTGTATTATAGGTTATACAGTAGGTTGTACAGTAGGTTGTACAGTAGGTTGTACAGTAGGTTGTATTATAGGTTGTACAGTAGGTTGTATTATAGGTTGTACAGTAGGTTGTATTATAGGTTGTACAGTAGGTTGTATTATAGGTTATACAGTAGGTTGTATTATAGGTTGTATTATAGGTTGTACAGTAGGTTGTATTATAGGTTGTACAGTAGGTTGTACAGTAGGTTGTACAGTAGGTTGTATTATAGGTTGTACAGTAGGTTGTATTATAGGTTGTATTATAGGTTGTACAGTAGGTTGTATTATAGGTTGTACAGTAGGTTGTATTATAGGTTGTACAGTAGGTTGTATTATAGGTTGTACAGTAGGTTGTACAGTAGGTTGTACAGTAGGTTGTATTATAGGTTGTACAGTAGGTTGTACAGTAGGTTGTATTATAGGTTGTACAGTAGGTTGTACAGTAGGTTGTACAGTAGGTTGTATAGGTTGTACAGTAGGTTGTACAGTAGGTTGTATTATAGGTTGTATTATAGGTTGTACAGTAGGTTGTATTATAGGTTGTACAGTAGGTTGTACAGTAGGTTGTATTATAGGTTGTACAGTAGGTTGTATTAGTAGGTTGTATTATAGGTTATACAGTAGGTTGTATTATAGGTTGTACAGTAGGTTGTACAGTAGGTTGTACAGTAGGTTGTATTATAGGTTGTACAGTAGGTTGTACAGTAGGTTGTATTATAGGTTGTACAGTAGGTTGTACAGTAGGTTGTATTATAGGTTGTACAGTAGGTTGTACAGTAGGTTGTATTATAGGTTGTACAGTAGGTTGTACAGTAGGTTGTACAGTAGGTTGTATTATAGGTTGTACAGTAGGTTGTATTATAGGTTGTACAGTAGGTTGTATTATAGGTTGTACAGTAGGTTGTATTATAGGTTGTACAGTAGGTTGTACAGTAGGTTGTATTATAGGTTGTACAGTAGGTTGTATTATAGGTTGTACAGTAGGTTGTATTATAGGTTGTACAGTAGGTTGTATTATAGGTTGTACAGTAGGTTGTACAGTAGGTTGTACAGTAGGTTGTATTATAGGTTGTACAGTAGGTTGTATTATAGGTTGTACAGTAGGTTGTACAGTAGGTTGTATTATAGGTTGTATAGGTTGTACAGTAGGTTGTATTATAGGTTGTACAGTAGGTTGTATTATAGGTTGTACAGTAGGTTGTATTATAGGTTGTACAGTAGGTTGTATTATAGGTTGTACAGTAGGTTGTATTATAGGTTGTACAGTAGGTTGTATTATAGGTTGTACAGTAGGTTGTATTAGTAGGTTGTACAGTAGGTTGTATTATAGGTTGTACAGTAGGTTGTACAGTAGGTTGTATTATAGGTTGTACAGTAGGTTGTACAGTAGGTTGTACAGTAGGTTGTATTATAGGTTGTACAGTAGGTTGTATTATAGGTTGTTGTAGGAACATGTGAACTGCTGGTTATAGTGCTCATTTTCAGTATTTATGGTTGAACTTTAGAGAGTGCTTTATTTTTCTCCCTCTATCTGCCATAAGGCCCTGACTTTCAGATGTACCAGGATCCCCGGCAGCAAGGTTGTCTTTTCATGCCTTGGACCTGAGAAACACAGCTCTCGTGCTCCTTGTCAAGAGTATTTCTGTCTCCACCTCGGAAAGTGCTGTTCTTTTCCTAGTCTCCTGTTGCGTGGAATATTTCAGTTCAATCATCGAGGGCCATGATACACGCTGGAACATAATCTCCTCAAAAATGAGGACGGCTTTGAGGATATGATTATTATTGTGGAAAATATGAAGGGCTTTGTGATAACTAAGTCGGTTATGCAATGCTGATGGGGGCTTTGCTCAATATGCTGCGGCTCTCTTTTTTCAACATTTCCCCCATTTAAACATATTTATTAGTATAACCAAAGTGTTGTAACATGCAGTTGAAGTCGGAAGTTTACATTTTTAAAAAATTATTATTTATTACAAAAAACACAAGGAAGGGGTAACATTAAAGTATTAGAACATGAAGGACAAACACTACAGCATCAAGACACTATCAAACACTACAGCATCAAGACACTATCAAACATGTATCAGTCTTCCTGCAGCAGAGCCATCCTTATGTGTGAGGGTGTCTACTACTACCACTATCAAACATGTATCAGTCGTCCTGCAACAGAGCCATCCTTATGTGTGAGGGTGTCTACTACTACTATCAAACATGTATCAGTCGTCCTGCAACAGAGCCATCCTTATGTGTGAGGGTGTCTACTACTACTATCAAACATGTATCAGTCTTCCTGCAACAGAGCCATCCTTATGTGTGAGGGTGTCTACTACTACTATCAAACATGTATCAGTCGTCCTGCAACAGAGCCATCCTTATGTGTGAGGGTGTCTACTACTACTATCAAACATGTATCAGTCTTCCTGCAACAGAGCCATCCTTATGTGTGAGGGTGTCTACTACTACTATCAAACATGTATCAGTCGTCCTGCAACAGAGCCATCCTTATGTGTGAGGGTGTCTACTACTACTATCAAACATGTATCAGTCTTCCTGCAACAGAGCCATCCTTATGTGTGAGGGTGTCTACTACTACTATCAAACATGTATCAGTCTTCCTGCAACAGAGCCGTCCTTATGTGTGAGGGTGTCTACTACTACCTTGTGAAACCCGCAATCTTGTGAAACCCGAACCCTCCAAGATCCCCCCACAGTTCCCCAATATCTGTCCCTCAACCATTCGAGACGCCTCCCACGGTCCCCCCGGAATAAAAATAATAAAAAATACAATTAATTCCATTCCCCACCCGCAAGAACCCCCCCAATGCACCAACAACCAAGAGAACTAAAGAGAAAAAAAGGTGAAGACAGAAGAAAACAGCAAACAACAATGATTTTTAAAAAAATAATAATAATAAATACATTTAAAACAAAGGAAAAATAATAATAATATTAATAAATACATTTTAAACAAAGGACATCAAGGACAACTGAAATCATAACAGCAATGCCTTCTGTATATATTTGTGTGCAGGTCTGGCACTATTACATGTATGTGTGTGTTCTTGTATGTGTTTATTTGAATGAGAGTGTGTGTATATACATGTGTACAAACACCTGCACGGCATCAGCCTCAGGCAAACTGCCATTAGTTGTAAAAACACGGCCACTTGGTGTCGTTCAAATGTACTTTTATTATGTTTTATTTGGACTTTTTCCCCCCTTTATCTTTAGAGCATCATTCTCTCTCTCACACAGCAACTCCACTCCCACTTGTCTCCAACTCCACATCCCAACCCTCAGCTTCCCTCAGCCCATCCCAACCCTCAGCTTCCCTCAGCCCATCCCAACCCTCAGCTTCCCTCAGCCCATCCCATCCCAACCCTCAGCTTCCCTCAGCCCATCCCATCCCACCCTCAGCTTCCCTCAGCCCATCCCATCCCAACCCTCAGCTTCCTCAGCCCATCCCAACCCCTCAGCTTCCCTCAGCCCATCCCATCCCAACCCTCAGCTTCCCTCAGCCCATCCCATCCCAACCCTCAGCTTCCCTCAGCCCATCCCATCCCAACCCTCAGCTTCCCTCAGCCCATCCCATCCCACCCTCAGCTTCCCTCAGCCCATCCCATCCCAACCCTCAGCTTCCCTCAGCCCATCCCATCCCAACCCTCAGCTTCCCTCAGCCCATCCCATCCCAACCCTCAGCTTCCCTCAGCCCATCCCAACCCTCAGCTTCCCTCAGCCCATCCCATCTATCTCTGCTGGCCACCCTCAGCCCATCCCATCCCAACCCTCAGCTTCCCTCAGCTCAGCTCAGCCCATCCCAACCCTCAGCTTCCCTCAGCTCAGCTCAGCCCATCCCAACCCTCAGCTTCCCTCAGCCCAGCCCATCCCATCCCAACCCTCAGCTTCCCTCAGCCCATCCCAACCCTCAGCTTCCCTCAGCCAATCCCATCATTCTCTCTCTCTCACACAGCAACTCCACTCCCACTTGTCTCCAACTCCACATCCCAACCCTCAGCTTCCCTCAGCCCATCCCATCATTCTCTCTCTCACACAGCAACTCCACTCCCACTCGTCTCCAATTCTACATACCAACCCTCAGCTTCCCTCAGCCCATCCCATCATTCTCTCTCTCACACAGCAACTCCACTCCCACTCGTCTCCAATTCTACATACCAACCCTCAGCTTCCCTCAGCCCATCCCATCTATCTCTGCTGGCCACCCACTTCGTGTTTCTACGCAACACATATCTTTCAACTATGCTGTGATGTTTAATGTACAATTTCAATATATCTTATCAAATAGAATCTACAGATTGCGTGTTGAAGATAAATACTTTTATTAAGAGTATTAGTATATTAGTAATTGACTGACCCGGTCTCTCCAGAGCTCCTAACAGACCTATTTCTAGGGTCAATTTTAGATCCATGCTGTGCATTTTCAGCCATTCCTGAACCTGAGACCAGAAAAAGGCTACCCGAGGGCATGCTGCTGCTCTTACCAAAATAACACACTCAATGGAAATATCAACACGTAACTGTCTTTTTTTCCCCTTCTTCTTCCAATTACACAAGTTCAAAGGTTAAAAAAAGATTGTATCAGACAGAAGATGGATGCGGTTTGCCTGGCTACCCAGACTCCTTAGCCTGGCTACCCAGACTCCTTAGTCTGGCCAAATGCCACACCATGCCCACGAACATTAGAACGAGAGCAGCAGAAGAACTCAGTTTGATTCGTCCGGCTAGGATATGATACAAACACTCTAAAACACATTAACAACAGATAAATCACACAGTAGACATGATTCTGGAGATCTCAGTTCACGCTAGTCCAATGTAACCACTCCTAAAGAGCCTGTCTGAGTTCCCCTCATCTCTGACAGAATTCAACAGAGACTGTCTGAGTTCCCCTCATCTCTGACAGAATCCACCAGAGCCTGTCTGAGTTCCCCTCATCTCTGACAGAATCCACCAGAGCCTGTCTGAGTTCCCCTCATCTCTGACAGGATTCAACAGAGCCTGTCTGAGTTCCCCTCATCTCTGACAGAATCCAACAGAGCCTGTCTGAGTTCCCCTCATCTCTAATGGAATCCAACAGATCCTGTCTGAGTTCCCCTCATCTCTGACAGGATTCAACAGAGCCTGTCTGAGTTCCCCTCATCTCTGACAGAATCCACCAGAGCCTGTCTGAGTTCCCCTCATCTCTGACAGGATTCAACAGAGCCTGTCTGAGTTCCCCTCATCTCTGACAGAATCCACCAGAGCCTGTCTGAGTTCCCCTCATCTCTGACAGAATCCGCCAGAGCCTGTCTGAGTTCCCCTCATCTCTGACAGGATTCAACAGAGCCTGTCTGAGTTCCCCTCATCTCTGACAGAATCCAACAGAGCCTGTCTGAGTTCCCCTCATCTCTAATGGAATCCACCAGAGCCTGTCTGAGTTCCCCTCATCTCTGACAGAATCCAACAGAGCCTGTCTGAGTTCCCCTCATCTCTGACAGAATCCAACAGAGCCTGTCTGAGTTCCCCTCATCTCTGACAGAATCCAACAGAGCCTGTCTGAGTTCCCCTCATCTCTAATGGAATCCAACAGAGCCTGTCTGAGTTCCCCTCATCTCTGACAAAATCCACCAGAGCCTGTCTGAGTTCCCCTCATCTCTAATGGAATCCACCAGAGCCTGTCTGAGTTCCCCTCATCTCTGACAGAATTCAACAGAGCCTGTCTGAGTTCCCCTCATCTCTAATGGAATCCAACAGAGCCTGTCTGAGTTCCCCTCATCTCTGACAGGATTCAACAGAGCCTGTCTGAGTTCCCCTCATCTCTAATGGAATCCAACAGAGCCTGTCTGAGTTCCCCTCATCTCTGACAGGATCCAACAAAACTCTCACATTGGTTGTTTTAAATGGTTTGTCCATCAGTCGTCAGTGTACAGTAATTCCCTTTCCTGTTTTGATTTTCAGACAACGTGAACAGAAAAGTGTTCAAGAAGAGTGTGAAACCAGGATGGCATTACTTTGGAAGGAAAATGGTCAGTGGTTCATTCCCAGTATGTAATGTACAAGCCATCCCATACACTGAAACCGATTAAACCTAGTCCTGGACTGAAAAGTGAGATTTTCCATTGAGCATGCAATTTAGTCCAGTACGAAGCTTAATCTGTTCTAACTAATTGGAATTGATTTATCTCTCTGTTCCTCGTGAGACTGTGTTGCCTCACTAATACATTTTACACACTTTTTATTTTATTTGTTGAAATTGATGTGTGAATTGATATATTTTTGTTTTTTCAACTATTTGTTTTTTTCATGTGTTATAGGACGTTGCTGATTTTGAATGGGTGATGTGGTTCACAACATTCCGCAATCACATCCTATTCGCCCTCGCCGGTCATGTGATCTTTGCCAAAGTCTGCTCCCTGATATCTCCCAGGGTGTGTATTCACAGTTACAATGACTTGCCACACTCAAAATGTAGGTCTCAAAAGGCACCCTTATAGGGCTCTGGGCAATATAGTAGTGCACTATAGAGAGATTAGGATCCCAGTGAGGGATAAAGCCTAAATGTAGCTTTTTAGGTTTGTGTAACAATTTACAATAAGGGAAAGGGGGGATACCTAGTCAGATGTACGACTGAATGCATTCAACTGAAATGTGTCTTCCGTACTCAACCCCGCTGCCTTAATCGACATGCACGCCAGTTGTTGGGGGTTAACTGCTTTGCTCAGAGGCAGAACGACAAGATTTTTACCTAGCGGTCCTGACGCCTCTAGTTGCTCGTATACCTGTGTAGTACCACTGTAATTACGCATAAAAAAACAACATTGTATTAACATGTTGTTATAGTAACTGAATGTTAATTTGCATAACAAATTTGGAGTGTTGTTTTGTTTGTTTTGTTATTATTGTATAATCCTGCCTAGTAAAAAGCACGAGTTGGCTGACTAATGGAATAGCACATTTATGTATGATCAAAGATTATGCTCCCAATAATGTAAGGGGGTAAACACCCGGCAAATATGTTCATGTATGTTTTCAAACATGCTTTTTGTTTTGTTTTACGCTTGCGGTGAAGATTGGTATGGATGATTGGTATTGCAAGGTAACATTATTAAACAATAGATAACTCTTAATTAATATATATATATATATATATATATATATATATATATATATATATAAAAGGTATTTAATTTCATCCCAACCGTCATCACTTTAGTGTAATCAACCATCTATAACGTCGTCATCGCTGCTGTTTGGTTCCTAATACATCTGTTGGATACGTATGTCATCTGGAGTATATTACATCATAGTAATAATGGCATCGTTTTATCACTACAATCATTGACATTTCTGATAACATTGATTTAACCTTGTAATTAAGTTATAATTACATTGATTTAACCTTGTAATTAAGTTATAATAACATTTTATTAACCTTGTAATTAAGTTATAATAACATTGATTTATTAACCTTGTAATTAAGTTATAATAACATTGATTTAACCTTGTAATTAAGTTATAATAACATTTTATTAACCTTGTAATTAAGTTATAAATAACATTTTATTTATTAACTTTGTAATTAAGTTATAATAACATTTTCTTAACCTTGTAATTAAGTTATAATAACATTTTATTAACCTTGTAATTAAGTTATAATAACATTTTATTAACCTTGTAATTAAGTTATAATAACATTTTATTAACCTTGTAATTAAGTTATAATAACATTTTATTAACCTTGTAATTAAGTTATAATAACATTTTATTAACCTTGTAATTAAGTTATAATAACATTTTATTAACCTTGTAATTAAGTTATAATAACATTTTATTAACCTTGTAATTAAGTTATAATAACATTGATTTAACCTTGTAATTAAGTTATAATAACATTTTATTAACCTTGTAATTAAGTTCTGATAACATTTTATTTATTAACCTTGTAATTAAGTTATAATAACATTGATTTAACCTTGTAATTAAGTTATAATAACATTTTATTAACCTTGTAATTAAGTTATAATAACATTGATTTAACCTTGTAATTAAGTTATAATAACATTGATTTAACCTTGTAATTAAGTTATAATAACATTGATTTAACCTTGTAATTAAGTTAGAATAACATTTTATTAACCTTGTAATTAAGTTCTAATAACTTTGATTTAACCTTGTAATTAAGTTATAATAACATTGATTTAACCTTGTAATTAAGTTATAATAACATTTAACATTTTATTAACCTTGTAATTAAGTTATAATAACATTTTATTAACCTTGTAATTAAGTTATAATAACTTTGATTTAACCTTGTAATTAAGTTATAATAACATTGCTATATAGTTGTAATAATAACATATCATACAATTTTTACAACATTGTCACAACATTGTCACAACATTGTTACAACATTGTAATAATATTATCATAATAACTTTGTAATAACATGATCATAACAACATTGTAATAACATTAACATAACAACTTTGTAATAACCTTTTGGTAACCTTATAACAACCTTGCAATAACATTGTAAAATATATATATATATATATTCAAATAACCGTGTTACAACCTTGTAATAATGTTGGCTCTTCCTGCTCCACAGCACAGGTCGTTGATCTATGGATTGTACGGTGGTTTGGCGGTGCTGGTCAGTATGGGCGGGGGCTTCCTGGCTCTGGTCCTTTCACACTGCTTCATCCTCTACAGCGTGGCTCTGGTCAAGAGGAAGTGGATCGTCTTCGTCGCCGGCCTCGCCAGCCTGGCCACCTTCAAGATGGAACCTTTTAATACTTGGCAGGTGGGTTGGCTAAACTTAGATCTGATTGGTTGATTGGACCACTTGAAATATTTCTACCCTATTCCTGTCCTTGTCTCAACAACGTCAAGCAAGTGTCAGGTTAGTGTTCGCACTCAACTATTGGTACGATGGATTCACAACACCATGTCCTGTGTATTCAGAACTAAACTTTAACGGTCCAGTACTATCCTGGTACATAGCTAGTGTAGATTCACCTTCTTCCCAGGGCTGAGGGAATAAATGTCAGTCCTGGAAGTGCTACCTTTTTGACTGCGATTAGACACACATTTCAAAGTAAATATGCACCAAATGTCATTAGTATTTTGAACTAACTTCCTAATTTATGTAGCTTAACTTTCTAGAATGGATTTTTTAATAGTCATTGGTGTATTAGTTCTTGAATAGAAGTTTGAAGTCTTGACAAAGTATGGCATCCATTTTGGGAAGATGTCAGTTGTTTGACAAAAGTTCCTCAGGAATGACTGACATTGGGGCGGCAGGGTAGCCTAGTGGTAACCGAAAGGTTGCAAGTTCGAATCCCCGAGCTGACAAGGTACAAATCTTAACAGGCAGTTAACCCCACTGTTCCTCGGCCGTCATTGAAAATAAGAATTTGTTCTTAACTGACTTGCCTAGTTAAATAAAGGTAAAATAAATCAATAAAACATCATGTTCACATCTCCTCCAGCAAGGTTTTGTGACGGGCTACTTCGACCTGCAAGACATCCTGTTCTACGGAGGAACCTGTTTCACCATAATGCGCTGCATGAGCTTTGCTCTGGAGAACTGTGAGAAGAAGGATGGCAACTACACCTTCACTGACCTGCTCAAATACAACTTCTACCTTCCATTCTTCTACTTTGGACCCATCCAGACTTTCGATCAGTTCCATGTTCAGGTGAGTCATTTTTCTACTTTTGGACTCATCCAGACGTTCCATCAGTACCTTGTTCAGATGAGTTATATCCTTGAGCAGGTGAAGCTGGCAGTCATAATTAAATTGACATTGTAATATTTCACTAGAGTATTTAGTTCATCAATTTGATGCCACTTTAGTTTGTTTTCTATATATTTGTTGTTTTATAGAACTAATGTATTGGTCAGTTTTTTTTTTTTTTACCATATCATGATCTTTAAACTTTGATTCCCCCCCAGGCCAACAACCCTAACCTGACCCGTAAGCAGAGAGAGATGTGGAACATTACCACCGGGGCTTTGTTGCACCTGGGAGCCATTTTTGTGGTGGACGTGTTCTTCCACTACCTGTACATCCTGACCATCCCCAACGACATGAAGCTGGTCAAGCAGCTGTCCGACTGGTCCTTGGGTCAGTTCAGCTAACTTTAAGGTTCATCATTTATCAGTGTGGGCCAATGAGTTTTTCCTGATCAGGAACACATAATCATGAAAAAAAGGTTATAGCCCTTCTTATCAAGCATTGAAATACACCAAGGCCGGGATTCAATCCCATCACACTTTGTCGACAATGCACCTTTTAAGGGCAATGTTTCCCGTGTTCGCAGAGACCGCATTCACGGTAAACACTGCATATGTTTTCTTCCCGGTAAACACTGCATATGTTTTCTTCCCGGTAAACACTGCATATGTTTTCTTCATGGTAAACACTGCATATGTTTTCTTCACGGTAAACACTGCATATGTTTTCTTCAATGGTAAACACTGCATATGTTTTCTTCACGGTAAACACTGCATATGTTTTCTTCACGGTAAACACTGCATATGTTTTCTTCAATGGTAAACACTGCATATGTTTTCTTCACACTGCATATGTTTTCTTCATGGTAAACACTGCATATGTTTTCTTCATGGTAAACACTGCATATGTTTTCTTCAATGGTAAACACTGCATATGTTTTCTTCATGGTAAACACTGCATATGTTTTCTTCATGGTAAACACTGCATATGTTTTCTTCAGGTAAACACTGCATATGTTTTCTTCACTGCACGGTAAAACACTGCATATGTTTTCTTCATGGTAAACACTGCATATGTTTTCTTCATGGTAAACACTGGTAAACACTGCATATGTTTTCTTCAATGGTAAACACTGCATATGTTTTCTTCATGGTAAACACTGCATATGTTTTCTTCATGGTAAACACTGCATATGTTTTCTTCACGGTAAACACTGCATATGTTTTCTTCATGGTAAACACTGCATATGTTTTCTTCATGGTAAACACTGCATATGTTTTCTTCACGGTAAACACTGCATATGTTTTCTTCAATGGTAAACACTGCATATGTTTTCTTCATGGTAAACACTGCATATGTTTTCTTCATGGTAAACACTGCATATGTTTTCTTCACGATAAACACTGCATATGTTTTCTTCACGGTAAACACTGCATATGTTTTCTTCATGGTAAACACTGCATATGTTTTCTTCATGGTAAACACTGCATATGTTTTCTTCACGATAAACACTGCATATGTTTTCTTCAATGGTAAACACTGCATATGTTTTCTTCACGATAAACACTGCATATGTTTTCTTCAAGGTAAACACTGCATATGTTTTCTTCATGGTAAACACTGCATATGTTTTCTTCATGGTAAACACTGCATATGTTTTCTTCACGATAAACACTGCATATGTTTTCTTCACGGTAAACACTGCATACGTTTTCTTCAATGGTAAACACTGCATATGTTTTCTTCACGGTAAACACTGCATATGTTTTCTTCATGGTAAACACTGCATATGTTTTCTTCACGGTAAACACTGCATATGTTTTCTTCACGGTAAACACTGCATATGTTTTCTTCACGGTAAACACTGCATATGTTTTCTTCAATGGTAAACACTGCATATGTTTTCTTCATGGTAAACACTGCATATGTTTTCTTCACGGTAAACACTGCATATGTTTTCTTCATGGTAAACACTGCATATGTTTTCTTCACGGTAAACACTGCATATGTTTTCTTCATGGTAAACACTGCATATGTTTTCTTCATGGTAAACACTGCATATGTTTTCTTCACGGTAAACACTGCATATGTTTTCTTCAATGGTAAACACTGCATATGTTTTCTTCACGGTAAACACTGCATATGTTTTCTTCATGGTAAACACTGCATATGTTTTCTTCACGGTAAACACTGCATATGTTTTCTTCAATGGTAAACACTGCATATGTTTTCTTCATGGTAAACACTGCATATGTTTTCTTCACGGTAAACACTGCATATGTTTTCTTCAATGGTAAACACTGCATATGTTTTCTTCATGGTAAACACTGCATATGTTTTCTTCATGGTAAACACTGCATATGTTTTCTTCACGGTAAACACTGCATATGTTTTCTTCACGGTAAACACTGCATATGTTTTCTTCATGGTAAACACTGCATATGTTTTCTTCACGGTAAACACTGCATATGTTTTCTTCACGATAAACACTGCATATGTTTTCTTCAATGGTAAACACTGCATATGTTTTCTTCATGATAAACACTGCATATGTTTTCTTCAATGGTAAACACTGCATATGTTTTCTTCATGGTAAACACTGCATATGTTTTCTTCATGGTAAACACTGCATATGTTTTCTTCACGATAAACACTGCATATGTTTTCTTCAAGGTAAACACTGCATATGTTTTCTTCAATGGTAAACACTGCATATGTTTTCTTCATGGTAAACACTGCATATGTTTTCTTCATGGTAAACACTGCATATGTTTTCTTCACGGTAAACACTGCATATGTTTTCTTCAAGGTAAACACTGCATATGTTTTCTTCACGGTAAACACTGCATATGTTTTCTTCAATGGTAAACACTGCATATGTTTTCTTCACGATAAACACTGCATATGTTTTCTTCAATGGTAAACACTGCATATGTTTTCTTCATGGTAAACACTGCATATGTTTTCTTCAATGGTAAACACTGCATATGTTTTCTTCACGGTAAACACTGCATATGTTTTCTTCACGGTAAACACTGCATATGTTTTCTTCATGGTAAACACTGCATATGTTTTCTTCATGGTAAACACTGCATATGTTTTCTTCATGGTAAACACTGCATATGTTTTCTTCACGGTAAACACTGCATATGTTTTCTTCATGGTAAACACTGCATATGTTTTCTTCACGGTAAACACTGCATATGTTTTCTTCACGGTAAACACTGCATATGTTTTCTTCAATGGTAAACACTGCATATGTTTTCTTCATGATAAACACTGCATATGTTTTCTTCAATGGTAAACACTGCATATGTTTTCTTCATGGTAAACACTGCATATGTTTTCTTCATGGTAAACACTGCATATGTTTTCTTCATGGTAAACACTGCATATGTTTTCTTCACGGTAAACACTGCATATGTTTTCTTCATGGTAAACACTGCATATGTTTTCTTCACGGTAAACACTGCATATGTTTTCTTCACGGTAAACACTGCATATGTTTTCTTCAATGGTAAACACTGCATATGTTTTCTTCAATGGTAAACACTGCATATGTTTTCTTCAATGGTAAACACTGCATATGTTTTCTTCATGGTAAACACTGCATACGTTTTCTTCACGGTAAACACTGCATATGTTTTCTTCATGGTAAACACTGCATATGTTTTCTTCATGGTAAACACTGCATATGTTTTCTTCACGATAAACACTGCATATGTTTTCTTCACGGTAAACACTGCATATGTTTTCTTCACGATAAACACTGCATACGTTTTCTTCACGGTAAACACTGCATATGTTTTCTTCACGGTAAACACTGCATATGTTTTCTTCAATGGTAAACACTGCATATGTTTTCTTCAATGGTAAACACTGCATATGTTTTCTTCACGGTAAACACTGCATACGTTTTCTTCAATGGTAAACACTGCATATGTTTTCTTCACGGTAAACACTGCATATGTTTTCTTCATGGTAAACACTGCATATGTTTTCTTCACGGTAAACACTGCATATGTTTTCTTCAATGGTAAACACTGCATATGTTTTCTTCAATGGTAAACACTGCATATGTTTTCTTCATGGTAAACACTGCATATGTTTTCTTCACGGTAAACACTGCATATGTTTTCTTCATGGTAAACACTGCATATGTTTTCTTCATGGTAAACACTGCATATGTTTTCTTCATGGTAAACACTGCATATGTTTTCTTCATGGTAAACACTGCATATGTTTTCTTCATGGTAAACACTGCATATGTTTTCTTCATGGTAAACACTGCATATGTTTTCTTCATGGTAAACACTGCATATGTTTTCTTCACGGTAAACACTGCATATGTTTTCTTCATGGTAAACACTGCATATGTTTTCTTCAATGGTAAACACTGCATATGTTTTCTTCATGGTAAACACTGCATATGTTTTCTTCATGGTAAACACTGCATATGTTTTCTTCAATGGTAAACACTGCATATGTTTTCTTCATGGTAAACACTGCATATGTTTTCTTCATGGTAAACACTGCATATGTTTTCTTCATGGTAAACACTGCATATGTTTTCTTCAATGGTAAACACTTTTCTTCATGCACTATGTTTTCTTCATGGTAAACACTGCATATGTTTTCTTCATGGTAAACACTGCATATGTTTTCTTCATGATAAACACTGCATATGTTTTCTTCATGGTAAACACTGCATATGTTTTCTTCATGGTAAACACTGCATATGTTTTCTTCACGGTAAACACTGCATATGTTTTCTTCAATGGTAAACACTGCATATGTTTTCTTCACGATAAACACTGCATATGTTTTCTTCAATGGTAAACACTGCATATGTTTTCTTCATGGTAAACACTGCATATGTTTTCTTCATGGTAAACACTGTATATGTTTTCTTCACGGTAAACACTGCATATGTTTTCTTCAATGGTAAACACTGCATATGTTTTCTTCACGATAAACACTGCATATGTTTTCTTCAATGGTAAACACTGCATATGTTTTCTTCATGGTAAACACTGCATATGTTTTCTTCAATGGTAAACACTGCATATGTTTTCTTCAATGGTAAACACTGCATATGTTTTCTTCAATGGTAAACACTGCATATGTTTTCTTCATGGTAAACACTGCATATGTTTTCTTCAATGGTAAACACTGCATATGTTTTCTTCACGGTAAACACTGCATATGTTTTCTTCATGGTAAACACTGCATATGTTTTCTTCATGGTAAACACTGCATATGTTTTCTTCATGGTAAACACTGCATATGTTTTCTTCATGGTAAACACTGCATATGTTTTCTTCACGGTAAACACTGCATATGTTTTCTTCATGGTAAACACTGCATATGTTTTCTTCATGGTAAACACTGCATATGTTTTCTTCATGGTAAACACTGCATATGTTTTCTCAATCGGAAATGACTTTTTAATGGTACATTGTCGATGGGATTGAATCTCGGCCCAATGCTGGGCATACACTACACGACTTCGAAATAATAACACATTTCCCGATTTTCTTGTCACAATTCTTTCATTCAAACCATCCTCAACCCCAGGATGTGGGTGCTCACATTACACCATGATTCCCTAGTTAATCATGACCTGCATTTCTCGGGTTCTCGTAAAAATGCCATAAAGCAAACATAACTGAAACATAATCAAACATAACGCAAACATAACGCAAACATAACCAAACATAACCAAACATAACGCAAACAGCGAGCTGCTTTATTAGTGTGCACAATTAATGTGTTGAGAAACATCAAGAAAGAAACGGAAGTGCAGAATATGGACCAGCCAATGGAAGAGGCTCAGAATATGGACCAGCCAATGGAAGAGGCTCAGAATATGGACCAGCCAATGGAAGAGGCTCAGAATATGGACCAGTCAATGGAAGAGGCTCAGAATATGGACCAGCCAATGGAAGAGGCTCAGAATATGGACCAGCCAATGGAAGAGGCGCAGAATATGGACCAGCCAATGGAAGAGGTGCAGAATATGGACCAGCCAATGGAAGAGGCTCAGAATATGGACCAGTCAATGGAAGAGGCTCAGAATATGGACCAGCCAATGGAAGAGGTGCAGAATGTGGACCAGCCAATGGAAGAGGTGCAGAATATGGACCAGCCAATGGAAGAGGCTCAGAATATGGACCAGCCAATGGAAGAGGTGCAGAATATGGACCAGCCAATGGAAGAGGCGCAGAATATGGACCAGCCAATGGAAGAGGTGCAGAATATGGACCAGCCAATGGAAGAGGCGCAGAATATGGACCAGCCAATGGAAGAGGCTCAGAATATGGACCAGTCGATGGAAGAGGTGCAGGATATGGACCAGCCAATGGAAGAGGTGCAGAATATGGACCAGACAATGGAAAAGGCGCAGAATTCGGACCAGACAATAGAAGAGGCGCAGAATATGGACCAGCCAATGGAAAAGGCGCAGAATTCGGACCAGCCAATGGAAAAGGCGCAGAATTCGGACCAGACAATGGAAGAGGCGCAGAATATGGACCAGCCAATGGAAGATGTTCAGAATATGGACCAGCCAATGGAAGATGTTCAGAGTATGGACCAGCCAATGGAAGAGGCTCAGAATATGGACCAGCCAATGGAAGAGGTGCAGAATATGGACCAGCCAATGGAAAAGGCGCAGAATATGGACCAGCCAATCTGTTTTACATCACCTCGGTCCACACGGTGCATGTTGTTGTTGCTCTCCTCTTCACCATCTTTGTTTTGGTCTCACATGCTAAGGGCTCATTGGCTATTGGCAGTAGTCCGTTGCCCAATTGCGTCGTAGCACTGCTCATACTACAAGATGTACGACAAAAATGTCTGACATGTCAGAAATGTATAAGGTCATCCGACAGGGGTCTGGAGAACGGAACAGTCATCATCGCTGCGTCCTTGACCTGTTCAAACTACGCCAGTCCCGACGTATACTGACCCTAGCCCAAGTTAATAGGATTTCACCTCGATCATTCAAATTAATCTGAGATGGAAAAAAACATGGCAAATTCGTAGCGAAGTAGTGTAGTGTACGCCCTGCATAAATCCACTGGATTGAATCCTGTTTATTTCCTCACCTGACCAGGAAAACAAAAAATACAACCTCATCTTATAGGCCAATATCACTACCTAACAGAGATATCAAGTTTAGCATGATTTCTCTGCAGAGCTGTCGGTGGTTGTGGTAATACAAATATGATATTACGCTACGGTATTATCTTCTCTCTATATAGCGTATACATATTATCAATGACACGTTAAAATTTGTAACAAAACTGTAATTTGGGGCGGCAGGGTAGTCTAGTGGTTAGAGCGTTGGACTAGTAACCGGAAGGTTGCAAGTTCAAACCCCCGAGCTGACAAGGTACAAATCTGTCGTTCTGCCCCTGAACAGGCAGTTAACCCACTGTTCCTAGGCCGTCATTGAAAATAAGAATTTGTCCTTAACTGACTTGCCTGGTTAAATAAAGGTTAGGAAAAAAAGTTAATCGCATGTCGTTTCAAATGATGCATGATCTGACAGGAACTTGTTTTGTCTCGTCTGTAGCTGGCCTGGCCTACTCTAACCTGGTGTATGTCTGGTCTCTCTGTCTCGTCTGTAGCTGGCCTGGCCTACTCTAACCTGGTGTATGACTGGGTGAAGGCAGCGGTGATGTTTGGGGTGATCAACACTGTGGCCAGACTGGATCATCTGGATCCTCCTCAGCCTCCTAAGTGTATCACCATGCTCTACGTGTTCGCTGAGACGTAAGTGTCCAACCACCACGGGGATTCACATGTACTGAATCCCTGTGGATAAGAGCATTGGTCCAGTAATCGAATGGTCGCTGGTTCGAATACGAGAGACGAATAGGTGAAAAATCTCTCGAATGTGCCCTTGTGCAAAGCACTTAAAACTTAATTGCTCAGGGATAAGAGTGTCTGCTACATGGCGTGAATGCATGTCTCAGAACCCTTCACATGTGAACACACATGTGAATGTCGGAAGCTGTGTTCCGTGCCATGTCATTATACACCTACTACTGGACGTGGACATCACAATGAGTATTGAGTTTTAGGTCAATGAATATAGAGTCCATGCTCTCTAACTAATATCCTCTCTTCAATTTGTAGGCACTTTGACAGAGGCATCAATGACTGGCTGTGCAAGTGAGTGTCCCATAGTCGATACAGATGGCAAAACATTTTCAAAACCCTCTCAATGCCCAGAATTCATTTTAAAGTTTATTTACTCCCCAATATCAGTGGTCCCTAAACGGTTTCACTCTGGCCCCACTCCCATCATTGGGGAACATCCTTTGATGACCAGAGACAAAACCATGAATCCTTCAGTACTAACAAACGGTGTCTCCATCTCGATCTCCTCTGACAGGTATGTGTACGATTACATTGGAGGAAGCCACAAACATATCTTCAAGGAGCTTGTGGCGACCATCTGTACGTTCGTTGTGACCACTTTGTGGCTGGGTCCATGTGAGCTGGTCTACATCTGGTCGTTCTTCAACTGCTTTGGTCTCAACCTGGAGCTCTGGGTGGACAAGATCTTCTCCTTACCTCCCTTCTCCAACATCGAGGTAAGTTAACACCCGCAGCAAACCATCCTTGCCTCCCACTGCTGGCTTGCCTCTGAAGCAAAGCAGTGTTGATCCTGTTTGATCCTTGGGTGGGAGACCAGATGCTGCTGGAAGTGGTGTTGGAGGGCCAGTAGGAGGCACTCTTTCATCTGGTCAACAACAAAACATATCCAAATGCCCCAGGGCAGTAACTGGGGACATTGCCCTGTGTAGGGTGCTGTCTTTTGGATGGGATGTCCTGACTCTCTGTGGTCACCAAAGATTCCATGGCACTTATCGTAAGAGTCGGGGTGTTAACCCTGGTGTTCCTGGCTAAATTCCCAATCTGGCCCTCACACCATCATGGCCACCTAATCATCCCCAGCTTCCAACTGGCTCATTCATCCCCCCTCCTCTCCCCTGTAACTATTCCCCAGGTTGATGCTGTAAATGAGAACGTGTTCTCAGTTAACTTACCTGGTAAAGTAAGGGTTAAAAAAAATGGTTATTAATAATGAATGGATGCTATGTGGGAAAGAGCTGTTCTATGGTAGACCAACCCTCGTCCTGGGGGAGCTACTGTACTGTCTGCAGGAGAGGCTACTGTACCCTCTGGGGGCTACTGTACCCTCTGAGAGGGGGGCTACTGTAACCACTGGGGAGCTACTGTACCCTCTGGGGGGAGCTACTGTACCCTCTGGGGGCTGCTGTACCGTCTGCAGGAGAGGCTACTGTACCCTCTGGGGGGGGGCTACTGTACCCTCTGGGAGGGGGGCTACTGTACCCTCTGGGGGGAGCTACTGTACCCTCTGGGGGGAGCTACTGTACCCCAGCTGTGTACTGATATGAATCAGCTGCTCATTGGAATCATGATTAGCTGAATCAGGTGTGCTGCCAATGTTACCATAATGGCTCCCAATATTTAAATATTGCTTTGAAATCCAATCCTTTCAGATTCATATCTGCAGGAGTGGCTGTAGAAAATAAGGTCTGGAGACTGATTGAGTCCCTATGTCCCCTCTGTCCACAGTATGCCATAGGTGAGGCCATGTCTCGTAGAATCAGAGCCGTCTTCGGGGCCCTCAACTTCTGGACTATCATCCTCTACAACGTCCTGGCTCTCAACAGTCTGGAGTTTGCTAAGCTGGTGGGAAAAAGACTGATCGTCCAAGGTAAGAAGGACCTTTACTGTAGTGGACAAGACAAAGAACAATGCTCAAAAGTCATGGGGAAAAAAGTATATTCCATAATTACATTACAGGCCAAAAGTAAATATTGTATGTAGTTACATAGAAAAAATGCCACAGAGAATAACGGTTTGTTTGTCTGAGGTGTTCTTGACCAGTCTGATAAAGATGTCCTCCTTCCTTGGAAGCTGTTCTTGACCAGTCTGATAAAGATGTCCTCCTTCCTTGGAAACTGTTCTTGACCAGTCTGATAAAGATGTCCTCCTTCCTTGGAAACTGTTCTTGACCAGTCTGATAAAGATGTCCTCCTTCCTTGGAAACTGTTCTTGACCAGTCTGATAAAGATGTCCTCCTTCCTTGGAAACTGTTCTTGACCAGTCTGATAAAGATGTCCTCATTCCTTGGAAGCTGTTCTTGACCCATCTAGTTTACATTGAAAACGGCAGTTGTTCAAAAGTATATTTTCTCCATCTTATATTTCACATCTTTCTCTAGTCTACTTCTCACTTCTTGTCTCTGTCTTCCAGGTTTCCCTCTGTCCACCCTGTCTGTACTGTTTGTGACCTACTGTGGTGTTCAGCTGGTGAAGGAGAGGGAGAGAAAACAAGCCTTTTTGGATGACCCCGAGCCAGCGGCCGTGCCCCAAGACATGCCTGAGGAGGTCGGAAAAATGAAAGCTGAGTAAACGCACAAACAAGGAGAAAACAGAAAACTTAATTTTGTTTTTTGAGGACCTGGTTTTCACATCAACAATCAACAACACCCCCCAGCCCCTTTCATATTTTTACACCCTTGAGCTTCCATACTGTACTGAATCGTACCAGACTGTCACAAGTCACAGGTAATCATCGTAGTGGCAACTCTTCTACTACTACTACTACTACTACTACCAAGTTGTCACCATGACAACTACTACTCTACCACTCTGTTGGTATTGAAAAAACAAAGCATTATTTTATTATTTTTAACTGTGAAAAGTCCTGAAGTGCACTTGCTGTAGATAATCATCATTTGACACGTACCCTCGTCCTTTTTGGTACATACACCGAAGGTACATTTTTGTATATTCATATGAAACAAAAGATGGATATCAGGAAATTGAAGAGAGACAAATATTTTATGCAGACACAGCTAATATATTGACATCACATGTTCTTATTTAGAGCGACTTACAGTAGTGATTGTATCCATTTTTTTGTACTGGTCCCCAGTGGGAACCAAACCCACATCCTTGGCATTGCACACTGTTGTCAAACACCTCTGAGCCAAATGTCTCTACATTTTGTTCAAGTGTCTTTTATGTCTGTTTTTAATGTACCAAAACTATTGCAGTAATACAAAACTGAAACCTCATAAATCTGTCTTGTTTGTGTTAATATTACATAGGCTTTTTTTGCAGAACGTTTATTTCTACTTGAGACCTAAATGACATTAACATTTTTCATCTTACATCTTGAGAATTTCTTTAAGTAAGAGATCCATGTTACAGAAGAGGCCTACTTTATCTCCTCAGGATATTTTTAGGCTATTGTATTGGTTGAGCCCCCGTCTAACAAGAATCAAAGGGTTACAGTATTATTGAACAGAAAATGTGGTTCAAAATGGATGAATAATTTATAGAATGGATTACATTCTTAGAAATACATCTTTGTGTATATTGTTTTCATATGGAATGAACCCCAACACAAACATAGCACTGAAGTCCATCCCTCCATTCTACTATAGACAGTATCCATGACTACTCAACTCCATACAGTATCCATGACTACTCAACTCCATACAGTATCCATGACTGCTCAACTCCATACAGTATCCATGACTGCTCAACTCCATACAGTATCCATGACTTCTCAACTCCATACAGTATCCATGACTGCTCAACTCCATACAGTATCCATGACTTCTCAACTCCATACAGTATCCATGACTTCTCAACTCCCATGACTGCTCAACTCTACAGTATCCATGACTGTATACAGTATCCATGACTGCTCAACTCCATACAGTATCCATGACTGATCAACTCCATACAGTATCCATGACTGCTCAACTCCATACAGTATCCATGACTACTCAACTCCATACAGTATCCATGACTACTCAACTCCATACAGTATCCATGACTGCTCAACTCCATACAGTATCCATGACTACTCAACTCCATACAGTATCCATGACTGCTCAACTCCATACAGTATCCATGACTGCTCAACTCCATACAGTATCCATGACTGATCAACTCCATACAGTATCCATGACTGCTCAACTCCATACAGTATCAATGACTGCTCAACTCCATACAGTATCCATGACTGATCAACTCCATACAGTATCCATGACTGCTCAACTCCATACAGTATCCATGACTGCTCAACTCCATACAGTATCCATGACTGCTCAACTCCATACAGTATCCATGACTACTCAACTCCATACAGTATCCATGACTGCTCAACTCCATACAGTATCCATGACTGCTCAACTCCATACAGTATCCATGACTGATCAACTCCATACAGTATCCATGACTGCTCAACTCCATACAGTATCCATGACTGCTCAACTCCATACAGTATCCATGACTACTCAACTCCATACAGTATCCATGACTACTCAACTCCATACAGTATCCATGACTGCTCAACTCCATACAGTATCCATGACTGCTCAACTCCATACAGTATCCATGACTGCTCAACTCCATACAGTATCCATGACTGCTCAACTCCATACAGTATCCATGACTACTCAACTCCATACAGTATCCATGACTTCTCAACTCCATACAGTATCCATGACTGATCAACTGATCAACTCCATACAGTAACCATGACTGCTCAACTCCATACAGTATCCATGACTGCTCAACTCCATACAGTATCCATGACTTCTCAACTCCATACAGTATCCATGACTGCTCAACTCCATACAGTATCCATGACTGATCAACTCCATACAGTATCCATGACTTCTCAACTCAACTCCATACAGTATCCATGACTACTCAACTCCATACAGTATCCATGACTGCTCAACTCCATACAGTATCCATGACTGCTCAACTCCATACAGTATCCATGACTGCTCAACTCCATACAGTATCCATGACTGCTCAACTCCATACAGTATCCATGACTGCTCAACTCCATACAGTATCCATGACTACTCAACTCCATACAGTATCCATGACTGCTCAACTCCATACAGTATCCATGACTGCTCAACTCCATACAGTATCCATGACTGCTCAACTCCATACAGTATCCATGACTTCTCAACTCCATACAGTATCCATGACTACTCAACTCCATACAGTATCTATGACTGATCAACTCCATACAGTATCCATGACTGCTCAACTCCATACAGTATCCATGACTTCTCAACTCCATACAGTATCCATGACTGCTCAACTCCATACAGTATCCATGACTGCTCAACTCCATACAGTATCCATGACTGCTCAACTCCATACAGTATCCATGACTGCTCAACTCCATACAGTATCCATGACTGCTCAACTCCATACAGTATCCATGACTGCTCAACTCCATACAGTATCCATGACTGCTCAACTCCATACAGTATCCATGACTGCTCAACTCCATACAGTATCCATGACTGCTCAACTCCATACAGTATCCATGACTACTCAACTCCATACAGTATCCATGACTGCTCAACTCCATACAGTATCCATGACTACTCAACTCCATACAGTATCCATGACTGCTCAACTCCATACAGTATCCATGACTGCTCAACTCCATACAGTATCCATGACTTCTCAACTCCATACAGTATCCATGACTGCTCAACTCCATACAGTATCCATGACTGCTCAACTCCATACAGTATCCATGACTGCTCAACTCCATACAGTATCCATGACTGCTCAACTCCATACAGTATCCATGACTGCTCAACTCCATACAGTATCCATGACTGATCAACTCCATACAGTATCCATGACTGCTCAACTCCATACAGTATCCATGACTGCTCAACTCCATACAGTATCCATGACTTCTCAACTCCATACAGTATCCATGACGACTCAACTCCATACAGTATCCATGACTGATCAACTCCATACAGTATCCATGACTTCTCAACTCCATACAGTATCCATGACGACTCAACTCCATACAGTATCCATGACTGATCAACTCCATACAGTATCCATGACTACTCAACTCCATACAGTATCCATGACAACTCAAATCCATATAGTATCCATGACTTCTCAACTCCATACAGTATCCATGACTACTCAACTCCATACAGTATCCATGACTGCTCAACTCCATACAGTATCCATGACTTCTCAACTCCATACAGTATCCATGACTTCTCAACTCCATACAGTATCCATGACAACTCAAATCCATACAGTATCCATGACTTCTCAACTCCATACAGTATCCATGACTACTCAACTCCATACAGTATCCATGACTGCTCAACTCCATACAGTATCCATGACTACTCAACTCCATACAGTATCCATGACTGCTCAACTCCATATAGTATCCATGACTACTCAACTCCATACAGTATCCATGACTGCTCAACTCCATACAGTATCCATGACTACTCAACTCCATACAGTATTCATGACTGCTCAACTCCATACAGTATCCATGACTGCTCAACTCCATACAGTATCCATGACTGCTCAATTCCATACATTATCCATGACTGCTCAACTCCATATAGTATCCATGACTACTCAACTCCATACAGTATCCATGACTGCTCAACTCCATACAGTATCCATGACTGCTCAACTCCATACAGTATTCATGACTGCACAACTCCACTCTGCCATTATTTTACAGTAGAGATTAAGTGTGACATTTCTGCATCTCCTTCCTCCCCTCTCAGATGACACAGCCTGCTGCTGGATAAAGACCTGGGTTTAAATAGCATTAGAAATCATTTAAATACTTTGTATTGCGTTTCCTTAAGCTTGTCTGGGTTACCAGATGGGTGGGTTTTACACAATGGGAATATTCAATTGGTTGCATTGCAACAGACAAGCTCAATGAAATACAGTTGAATTATTTGAAATACTATTTGATTCCAGGTCTGGCTGGCAACATGCCACTCTGAGAGGGTCTGGGCTGAGGACCTATTCTGACATCAGTGGGCACACTATGAAAGGCTCAAGCACCAAGGGATATGGGTTTAGTCTGGGACTCTCTGTCCTGTCACTGAAACCTGTTCAGTGAAATGTCTTCCGTCTAAGAGAGATTCAGTTGCACTGCATCTCAATACTATAAGCGTCACTACGGTCGTGGCCAAAAAGTTTTGAGAATGACACAAATATTAATTTTCACAAAGTCTGCTGCCTCAGTTTGTATGATGGCAATTTGCATATACTCCAGATATCAGATAAATTGCAATTAATTGCAAAGTCCCTCTTTGCCATGCAAATTAACTGAATCCCAAAAAACATTTCCACTGCATTTCAGCCCTGCTAAAAAAGCACCAGCTGACATCAAGTCAGTGAGTCTCTCGTTAACACAGGTGTGAGTGTTGACCAAGACAAGGCTGGAGATCACTCTGTCATGCTGGTTGAGTTTAAATAACAGACTGGAAGCTTCAAAAGGAGGGTGGTGCTTGGAATCATTGTTCTTCCTCTGTTAACTATGGTTACCTGCAAGGAAACACGTGCCGTCATCATTGCTTTCCACCACAGTTCAGTGATAATATTTCTGTTCCGGTTGGGATTTGTTGTTGGAGACAACATAATAAACTGTTAGGAATACAACTTTCTGTCCTCAAATGTATTGTTGATGAACTCTCTAATGGACGCTAGGTGCTCTATGAAGGTACTCTCCCACATGAAAACATACTTCCGGAACATTCCCACTGTCACCACAAGGGGGCCGTGTCTCACTGTCTGAAATCCCATGCGTCACTGATGAGGAGGATGTAGCCTAGTGTACATTTATAAATCAAAGTTGCTCACTTCACATTCAGGACAAATGTCTCAGCCATTCATCACTCAACACTAGGATACGCAAGAGTGTCTCAAAGCTCTTCAGGAATCTACTTGTCCGTGTCCTCTCTCATTCACACTGATCTGACAGGACGGATCACAACATGGATCACACAGACTCCATGCTTCCATTCATTTTAATTCCATTCCTATCCAGTCTCAATCACATCAGTGCAGCACAAGGTGATAGCGTGTAAGAGAGTCATCTAAAGTACGGAGACTTCACCGTCACCAAGACAAAGGAGCTGCCCGTGAACTACAGGAAAAGGAGCACGACCCAATTTACATCGACCTGGCTGTAGTGGAGCGGGTCGAGAGCTTCAAGTTCCTTGGTGTCCACATCACAAACAAACTATCATGGTTCAAACACACCAAGACAGTTGTGAAGAGGGCACGACAACACCTATTCCCTCTGAGGAGACTGAAAGGATTTAGCATGGGTCCCCAGATCCTCAAAAACTTCTACAGCTGCACCATCGAGAGCATTTTGACCGGTTGCATCACCGCCTGGTACGGCAACTGCTCTGCGTCTGTACATCACTGTGGCCAAGCTTGCTGACATCCAGGACCTCTATAATAGGCGGTGTCAGAGGAAGGCCCTAAAAATAGGCAAAGATTCCAGCCTCCCGTCACAGACTGTTCTCTCTGCTACCGTACAGCAAGTGGTACCGAAGCACCAAGTCTAGGACCAAAAGGCTCCTTAACAGCTTCTACCCCCAAGCCATTAGACTGATGAACAATTAATCAAATGACTACCCAGACTATTTGCATTGACCCTCCATTTTTTTTTTTACACTGCTGCTACTCGCTGTTTATTATCTATGCATAGTCACTTTACCCCCTACCGACATGTACAAATTATCTCGACTAACCTGTACCCCCGCACATTGACTTGGTATTGGTGCCCCCTGTATATAGCCTCGTTATTGTTATTGGGTGAAATGTTATTAATATTTTTCATAATTAATAAACATTATTTGTTATTGTGTTGTTACTTTTTGTTTAGTTTAGTTTATTTCATAAATCATGTTTATATTTTTATATTATTTTCTTAAAACTGCACTGTTGTTCAGGGCTTGTAAGTAAGCATTTTTGCGCATGTGACAAGTACAATTCGATTTTCCACCCCTGGCTGAGTGGCGCATGAAGGGGGAGAACATGACACTCCCCTTTGGGCTGCAGGTCAGCTGTTGGTGGGGGATGGGGTAGTGGGGCTGTCCAGAGAGAAGAGAGAGAGAGAGAGAGAGAGAGAGAGAGAGAGAGAGAGAGAGAGAGAGACAGAGAGACAGAGAGACAGAGAGAGAGACAGAGAGAGAGAGAGAGAGAGAGACAGAGAGAGAGAGAGAGAGAGAGAGAGAGAGAGAGGGAGAGAGAGAGAGAGAGAGAGAGAGAGAGAGAGAGAGAGAGAGATAGAGAGGGAGAGGTCATTTTACACACTCACCAAAATGGATTCCTCAGCTTTGTGAGTCCCCAACTATAAATAGTGAAGTAGGGCACACTAATGTTCTCCAAAACATACCTGACAAAGATCCTTTTGGGATTGAAACATTGTGAACTATGAAAGGTCTGTGTTGGAGAAAAGGAGTGTGACGCATCCACTTAATGACGACAGGGTCTTTCCAGTATGTAAAGTGATGTGTGTGTTGACTACATATGCTATATTATCTATAAATACACTCTGAGTTGGAGAGACTGACAGCCACAGACAGCTGCAGGAACTGCTACCGATGTGGACAAGCTAGCTGCCCCATTACCCAACCTCATCTCTCTCTCTCTCTCTCTCTATCTCTCTCTCGCTCTCTCTCTGGACTGTACTGTGAAAACAGGCAGTACTGTGCTGTCCTGTTGTGGGGAGCGAGCAGGGATCATACCCTCGTCATTTTAGAAATCTTTCCCGCAAAAAAACATCTACAAGTTGATAGGATGTAAGAGAGGACCTGAAGAGAACCTAACAGAAAAAAACAAGATGGCTGCCTTATCGATAGACCCGGTGGAACAGCCAAGGATGTACCAGCAAACCCTGCTTCAGGACGGCCTCTGTGACCTGCTGGAAAACCATAAGTTTGTAGACTGTGTCTTGAAGATCCAGGACAGGGAGTTCCCGTGCCACCGCTTGGTCCTCGCTGCCTCCAGCCCCTTCTTCAAGGTAATTTGTTGGTGTTGTGTAACTTGGGTTGTGGGTAGTGGATTCCCGCTAGGCCAGTGATTCTGATTCCCGCTAGGCCAGTGATTCTGATTCCCGCTAGGCCAGTGATTCTGATTCCCGCTAGGACAGTGATTCTGATTCCCGATAGGACAGTGATTCTGATTCCCGCTAGGCCAGTGATTCTGATTCCCGCTAGGCCAGTGATTCTGATTCCCGCTAGGACAGTGATTCTGATTCCCGATAGGACAGTGATTCTGATTCCCGCTAGGGCAGTGATTCTGATTCCCGATAGGACAGTGATTCTGATTCCCGCTAGGACAGTGATTCTGATTCCCGCTAGGCCAGTGATTCTGATTCCCGCCAGGACAGTGATTCTGATTCCCGATAGGACAGTGATTCTGATTCCCGATAGGACAGTGATTCCCGCTAGGACAGTGATTCTGATTCCCGATAGGACAGTGATTCCTTTTCCCGCTAGGACAGTGATTCTGATTCCCGCAAGGCCAGTGATTCTGATTCCCGCTAGGCCAGTGATTCTGATTCCCGCTAGGCCAGTGATTCTGATTCCCGCTAGGCCAGCGATTCTGATTCCCGCTAGGACAGTGATTCTGATTCCTGATAGGACAGTGATTCTGATTCCTGCTAGGCCAGTGATTCTGATTCCCGCTAGGCCAGTGAATCTGATTCCCGCTAGGCCAGTGATTCTGATTCCCGCTAGGCCAGTGATTCTGATTCCCGCTAGGACAGTGATTCTGATTCCCGCTAGGCCAGTGATTCCTATTCCCGCTAGGCCAGTGATTCTGATTCCCGCTAGGCCAGTGATTCTGATTCCCGCTAGGACAGTGATTCTGATTCCCGCTAGGCCAGTGATTCTGATTCCCGCGAGGACAGTGATTCAGTGGCCGGCAGGCTATACTTCTTCCTCCTTGGAGGGTTACTTACATAACAATTGGCATTGTAGAAATGAGAAAGTCAGTGTCAACTTAACATCTGTGGGACTGGTCAACAACATCACGCAGGCCGGTACAGGTCCACAGGCTGGAGTTTGAAAAAACACTGCGCTAGGTCACACATGTATGCACTCACAGCCTTGGGGAAAAGCTTCCACTAAAGAGCACATATGATATATTAACATCAATCATAATAACATCGATCATGATTGATTGATTGGTTGATTCTTCTTCTTCTTCAAAGGCTATGTTCCTGTCCAACCTGGAAGAAGGAGGGAAGAAGGAAATCGTTCTGAAAGACGTGGAGCCTGGCGTCATGGCGATGATACTGCGTTACATCTACACCTCGGACATCAACCTGACAGAGCAGAACGTCCAGGATATCTTCATGGTGGCCAACATGTACCAGATCCCGTCCATCTTCTCTGTCTGTGTCTCCTACCTACAGGTAGCATCTGTCTCTCTCTATCTCTCTCTCTCTCTCTCTGTCTGTGTCTCCTACCTACAGGTAGCATCTGTCTCTCTCTCTCTGTCTGTCTCTTTCTCTCTCTGTCTCTCTCTGTCACTCTCTATCTCTCTCTCTCTTGCTCTGTCTCTCTCATTCTCTCTCTCTCTTTCCGTCTTCTCTGTCTGTGTCTCATACCTACAGGTAGCATCTGTCTCTGTCTATCTGTCTCTCTCTCTCTGCCTGTCTCTTTCTCTCTGTCTCTCTCTCTCTCTCTCTTGCTCTCTCTTTCTTGTTCTCTCTCTCTTTCCGTCTTCTCTGTCTGTGTCTCATACCTACAGCTAGCATCTGTCTCTGTCTCTCTGTCATCATCATCATCGGGAGAAGCTGGTCATGGGGAATAGAATAGACCTTGAATAGACCTCGTCTAAGAGAGAGAGCCGGCTGGGGACGAGTTTCAACAAGATAAGGAAATGTAGGTGATATTAGTATATTTCCCTGTAGGAGAAGCTGGTGCTGGGGAATAAAATAGACCTTGAATAGACCTCGTCGAAGAGAGAGCCGGCTGGGGACGAATTTCAACAAGATAAGGAAATGTAGGTGATATTAGTATATTTCCCTGTAGGAGAAGCTGGTGCTGGGGAACTGCTTGGCTATCTTCAGGCTGGGGCTTCTGTTGGACTGTCCCCGCCTGGCTTTCACAGCTAGAGAGTTCATCTGTGAGCGTTACCAGCTCATCGTCAGGGACCAGGATTTTCACCAGGTAACCTAGTGTGTGTGTTTGTGGGGGGGTATATTTAGGGTATTGTGGTAGACCTTTACTGCAGTCAAATGACTAGTGGCCTCATGGGTGGAATGTTATTCATATTGTTCATAATTTCATAATTAATTTACTTTTTTTTTTGTCAAATGGTTCTTATATTTTAGTCTTCTGTGATGTATATAAAGTGTAATATTGGGATGCAAACTCAAAATTCCATACATTTCAACTCTAAATTTGACATGGTCCAGGTGTCTTTTTTCAAAACCCATAACCATGTGTGTGAGGTGTATACTTTTGTTTCTAAGTAGATTTGTTTAAGACCACCAAGAAACACTCTGTGTGACCTTAATTTAGCCCACTGCAGCAAAACGTTTAAAGGAAAATGTAAATGTTTCTGTCTCCGTGACAATTGACAATAAAGTATATTAATTTATCCACCAGCTGGGCCCCAGCGAGCTGGCAGCCATCATCACCTCCGACGCACTCAACGTGGACCGAGAGGAGGTGGGTGGTTGATGGATGGATGGATGGATTGATTTGGGACGTACACATTAATCTTTTCCCATTCTGGTCCTCTTAACCTGGACATTTAGGTGGTGTTTGAGTCTCTGATGGACTGGGTGGGCTACGACAGAACGGAGAGGGTGAAGGAGCTGCCAGATCTCCTGCACTGCGTCCGCTTCCGCCTGATCCCGGTGGATTACTTCACGGAGAAGGTTGAAAATCACAAGTGGATTCAGGCCAACACGGAGGTCAAGAAAGAGCTGCAGCTGATCAAAGACGCCCACAAAGGACGACTCCCAGAGGTCCAGAGATCAAGGAACAGGAAGTCCAAGATGGCAGGTGACAAGGAAGATGAAGAAGACTCTGATGATGAGCAAGGTTTGCTTCCGGGGATTCTGAACAATAACCCTCGGTTTGGGATGTTTGAGACGGACCTGATCCTTATGATCAGCGACACGGGGAGCGTAGCGTATGACCCGGTGGGGAACGAGTGTTTCGTGGCGTCTGAGTCGACAGAGATCCCTAAGAACCACTGCAGTCTGGTAACCAAGGAGAACCAGGTGTTTGTGGCTGGAGGATTCCTCCTCAACGAGGACAACAAGGAAGAACCACTCAGTTCCTACTTCTTACAGGTATGTCCCTCTGCTATTAATAAACATTAGTAAGGTATGTCTCTCAGCTATTAATAAACATTAGTAAGGTATGTCTCTCAGCTATTAATAAACATTAGTAAGGTATGTCTCTCAGCTATTAATAAACATTAGTCAGGTATGTCTCTCAGCTATTAATAAACATTAGTCAAGTATGTCTCTCAGCTATTAATAAACATTAGTCAGGTATGTCTCTCTGCTATTAATAAACATTAGTCAAGTATGTCTCTCTGCTATTATTAAACATTAGTCAGGTATGTCTCTCTGCTATTAATAAACATTAGTCAGGTATGTCTCTCTGCTATTAATAAACATTAGTCAAGTATGTCTCTCTGCTATTATTAAACATTAGTAAGGTATGTCTCTCTGCATGGCCTGGTGGTGATTAACATTCAGACAGACTGTTTGTTGGCCATCTTCTTTATGTGCTTGGCTGACATTTTGGATGTTATAACAGATGTTCATAACATTCAATGTCACCAAACTCGCTGTGCCCGAGAGACACTTTAACTTAATACAAGCAGAATGATATGAACTATTATGCCGTTGATAAACCATTCTGGTATCTTCCTCCCTCCTCCAGTTTGACTCACATTGATAGTACCAATTAACCATTCTGGTATCTTCCTCCCTCCTCCAGTTTGACCCACATTGATAGTACCAATTAACCATTCTGGTATCTTCCTCCCTCCTCCAGTTTGACCCACATTGATAGTACCAATTAACCATTCTGGTATCTTCCTCCCTCCTCCAGTTTGACCCACATTGATAGTACCAATTAACCATTCTGGTATCTTCCTCCCTCCTCCAGTTTGACCCACATTGATAGTACCAATTAACCATTCTGGTATCTTCCTCCCTCCTCCAGTTTGACCCACATTGATAGTACCAATTAACCATTCGGTTATCTTTCTCTCTCTCCTCCAGTTTGACCCACATTGATAGTACCAATTAACCATTCGGTTATCTTTCTCTCCCTCCTCCAGTTTGACCCACATTGATAGTACCAATTAACCATTCGGTTATCTTTCTCTCTCTCCTCCAGTTTGACCCTGTGAGCGGCGAGTGGCTGGGGATGCCCTCACTGCCAGGACCTCGCTGCCTGTTTGGGCTGACTGAAGCAGAAAACTCCATCTTTGTTGTGGGCGGCAAGGAAATGAAAGAGGGAGAACACGTTCTAGACTCTGTTATGATCTATGACAGGCAGTGAGTACAGTACAGGGACTCCACCCCTTTTTTCTGTTTCTGCCCCTCTCTCTCTTTAGCTTTCTGTCAATGGTTAGAGCGTTGGACTAGTAACCGGAAGGTTGCAAGTTCAAACCCCCCGAGCTGACAAGGTACAAATCTGTCGTTCTGCCCCTGAACAAGGCAGTTAACCCACTGTTCCTAGGCCGTCATTGAAAATAAGAATGTGTTCTTAACTGACTTGCCTAGTTAAATAAAGGTAAAATTAAAATTAAACAGACAAGAGACAATGTCTAATTGTTGGTTCTATGTTCTACAGGTCATTTAAATGGGGCGAGTCAGACCCTCTTCCATACACAGTCTATGGTCATGGAACTGTCTCACACAATGGCCTTGTCTACGTCATAGGAGGAAAGGCAGAGAGCAAGTAAGTCACACTTTTGAAGATTGTATGCTGTCCCCTATTCATGGTTTGCATGTTTCGTCACAATATTGTGTTGAACGTTTGTTTTGTACTCATGCTACTCAATGCATCGTCAATGAGCGCCGATGGAGATTTAATGTAAAGTGCATTACAGTGGCTTGGAATTAAAATGTCACTCAAAGGAAAGACACTATTTAGTAGGAAAACCTGTTGTCATCATGTTGATGTCGCCAGATTGACTTTGGATGCAGTGTAACATTAGCTAGTTAGCTATTTTAACATTAGCTAGTTAGCTATTTTAACATTAGCTAGTTAGCTATTTTAACATTAGCTAGTTAGCTATTTTAACATTAGCTAGTTAGCTATTTTAACATTAGCTAGTTAGCTATTTTAACATTAGCTAGTTAGCTATTTTTCACAACATTGCCATTTATCTAAAGTAAATTTGACGACATGATAATGCTGGCAAAGTTGTTTCGTACCAAAACATTTTTACTACTTTTGCAATGCCAGACACTATAGTGTAATTTAGACTATACAGTCGTGATAAAGACAGAACGACTGTCACGCCTTGGTCTTAGTGTTTTGTGTGTTCGTTGATTGTTTGGTCAGGCCAGGGTGTGACATGGGTTTGTTTTGTTGTATTTCGTATTGGGGTTTTGTGGTTATTGGGATTGCGGCTGAGTAGGGGTGTTGTATGGGCTTGGCTGCCTGAGGCGGTTCTCAATCAGAGTCAGGTGATTCTCGTTGTCTCTGATTGGGAACCGTATTTAGGTAGCCGGGGTTTCGCTTTGTATTTCGTGGGTGATTGTTCCTGTCTCTGTGTAGTTTCACCAGATAGGCTGTAATTAGTTTTCACGTTCCGTTTGTTGTTTTGCTTGTATAAGTTATTTCATGTATCGCTCTTCATTTATTAAAGACATGAGTAACCACCACGCTGCATTTCGGTCCGACTCTCTTTCGACAAACGAAGAACGCCGTTACAACGACTGGGTTTACCGGTACTTTATATATATTATTATTATATTATTATTATATATTACTTTAGGGCACCACAGTTACACCGCCGGTAGAGGGCGGCATGAGAACCTTCATAACAGACGCAACCGAATGTCGGATGCCCCGAGGGTTCTGATTCATAAGAGGTACCTGGATATGAGGTGTTACCTAACAGGCCATGTAGAAGCTGCTTGTGTGTCTACAATCATAGCCGCAGGAAGTAGTTTTGGGGGGTGTGGTATGGCAATGTGGGGTGTACTTCTACACAATTAAAAACTCTCAAATGCTATTTGGAGAATAGCAACAAACAAAACAAACAAAAAAATAACCAAAAATCTTAATTATCACCGCAACATTAGGTTTATTTTAGGTTTAAAGTGAGGTGACCAGATTTCTGAAATTAAAACCGGGGACATTTACAGTTCGGTGGTCAAAATATCATTAAAATATCCAATGTTATTATCTAGTATATATAATATCAATATATCATTAAAATATCCAATGTTATTATCTAGTATATATAATATCAAAATATCATTAAAATATCCAATGTTATTATCTAGTATATATAATATCAATATATCATTAAAATATCCAATGTTATTATCTAGTATATATAATATCAATACATCCAATGTTATTATCTATAATGTCAATATATCATTAAAATATCCAATGTTATTATCTATTATATATAACATCAAAATATCATTAAAATATCCAATGTTATTATCTATTATATATCATATCAATATATCATTAAAATATCCAATGTTATTATCTATTATATATCATATCAATATATCATTAAAATATCCAATGTTATTATCTGTGAAATAGAAATGGGGTAAATTCCGGTTTCATGTAGTTAGTCGAACAGGCCCACTGTGATAGAGAAAACAACTATACTACAGAACACTATAGACAAGACAGAACTGTCCGATCTGAACAGCCATTCAGTGGTCCTGTAGTCTGGGTAGAACTGATCTGAACAGCCAATCAGTGGTCCTGGTAGTCTGGGTAGAACTGATCTAAACAGCCATTCAGTGGTCCTGGTAGTCTGGGTAGAACTGATCTGAACAGCCAATCAGTGGTCCTGGTCGTCTGGGTAGAACTGATCTGAACAGCCAATCAGTGGTCCTGGTAGTCTGGGTAGAACTGATCTGAACAGCCATTCAGTGGTCCTGTAGTCTGGGTAGAACTGATCTGAACAGCCAATCAGTGGTCCTGGTAGTCTGGGTAGAACTGATCTGAACAGCCAATCAGTGGTCCTGGTAGTCTGGGTAGAACTGATCTGAACAGCCAATCAGTGGTCCTGGTAGTCTGGGTAGAACTGATCTGAACAGCCAATCAGTGGTCCTGGTAGTCTGGGTAGAACTGATCTGAACAGCCATTCAGTGGTCCTGGTAGTCTGGGTAGAACTGATCTGAACAGCCATTCAGTGGTCCTGCTAGTCTGGGTAGAACTGATCTGAACAGCCAATCAGTGGTCCTGGTAGTCTGGGTAGAACTGATCTGAACAGCCATTCAGTGGTCCTGGTCGTCTGGGTAGAACTGATCTGAACAGCCATTCAGTGGTCCTGGTAGTCTGGGTAGAACTGATCTGAACAGCCATTCAGTGGTCCTGCTAGTCTGGGTAGAACTGATCTGAACAGCCATTCAGTGGTCCTGGTAGTCTGGGTCGAACTGATCTGAACAGCCAATCAGTGGTCCTGGTAGTCTGGGTCGAACTGATCTGAACAGCCATTCAGTGGTCCTGGTAGTCTGGGTAGAACTGATCTGAACAGCCATTCAGTGGTCCTGGTAGTCTGGGTAGAACTGATCTGAACAGCCATTCAGTGGTCCTGGTAGTCTGGGTCGAACTGATCTGAACAGCCATTCAGTGGTCCTGGTAGTCTGGGTCGAACTGATCTGAACAGCCATTCAGTGGTCCTGGTAGTCTGGGTAGAACTGATCTGAACAGCCATTCAGTGGTCCTGCTAGTCTGGGTAGAACTGATCTGAACAGCCAATCAGTGGTCCTGGTAGTCTGGGTAGAACTGATCTGAACAGCCATTCAGTGGTCCTGCTAGTCTGGGTAGAACTGATCTGAACAGCCATTCAGTGGTCCTGGTAGTCTGGGTAGAACTGATCTGAACAGCCATTCAGTGGTCCTGGTAGTCTGGGTAGAACTGATCTGAACAGCCATTCAGTGGTCCTGGTAGTCTGGGTAGAACTGATCTGAACAGCCATTCAGTGGTCCTGCTAGTCTGGGTAGAACTGATCTGAACAGCCATTCAGTGGTCCTGTCTGGGTAGTCTGGGTAGAACTGAGAACAGCCATTCAGTGGTCCTGGTAGTCTGGGTAGAACTGATCTGAACAGCCAATCAGTGGTACTGGTAGTCTGGGTAACTGATCTGAACAGCCAATCAGTGGTCCTGGTAGTCTGGGTAGAACTGATCTGAACAGCCAATCAGTGGTCCTGGTAGTCTGGGTAGAACTGATCTGAACAGCCAATCAGTGGTCCTGGTAGTCTGGGTAGAACTGATCTGAACAGCCAATCAGTGGTCCTGGTAGTCTGGGTAGAACTGATCTGAACAGCCAATCAGTGGTCCTGGTAGTCTGGGTAGAACTGATCTGAACAGCCAATCAGTGGTCCTGGTAGTCTGGGTAGAACTGATCTGAACAGCCAATCAGTGGTCCTGGTAGTCTGGGTAGAACTGATCTGAACAGCCAATCAGTGGTCCTGGTAGTCTGGGTAGAACTGATCTGAACAGCCATTCAGTGGTCCTGGTAGTCTGGGTAGAACTGATCTGAACAGCCATTCAGTGGTCCTGCTAGTCTGGGTAGAACTGATCTGAACAGCCATTCAGTGGTCCTGGTAGTCTGGGTAGAACTGATCTGAACAGCCAATCAGTGGTCCTGGTAGTCTGGGTCGAACTGATCTGAACAGCCATTCAGTGGTCCTGGTAGTCTGGGTAGAACTGATCTGAACAGCCATTCAGTGGTCCTGGTAGTCTGGGTAGAACTGATCTGAACAGCCATTCAGTGGTCCTGGTAGTCTGGGTAGAACTGATCTGAACAGCCATTCAGTGGTCCTGGTAGTCTGGGTAGAACTGATCTGAACAGCCATTCAGTGGTCCTGGTAGTCTGGGTAGAACTGATCTGAACAGCCATTCAGTGGTCCTGGTAGTCTGGGTAGAACTGATCTGAACAGCCAATCAGTGGTCCTGGTAGTCTGGGTAGAACTGATCTGAACAGCCATTCAGTGGTCCTGGTAGTCTGGGTAGAACTGATCTGAACAGCCAATCAGTGGTCCTGGTAGTCTGGGTAGAACTGATCTGAACAGCCATTCAGTGGTCCTGGTAGTCTGGGTAGAACTGATCTGAACAGCCATTCAGTGGTCCTGGTAGTCTGGGTAGAACTGATCTGAACAGCCATTCAGTGGTCCTGGTAGTCTGGGTAGAACTGATCTGAACAGCCAATCAGTGGTCCTGGTAGTCTGGGTAGAACTGATCTGAACAGCCATTCAGTGGTCCTGGTAGTCTGGGTAGAACTGATCTGAACAGCCAATCAGTGGTCCTGGTAGTCTGGGTAGAACTGATCTGAACAGCCAATCAGTGGTCCTGGTAGTCTGGGTAGAACTGATCTGAACAGCCATTCAGTGGTCCTGGTAGTCTGGGTAGAACTGATCTGAACAGCCATTCAGTGGTCCTGGTAGTCTGGGTAGAACTGATCTGAACAGCCATTCAGTGGTCCTGGTAGTCTGGGTAGAACTGTCTGAACAGCCATTCAGTGGTCCTGGTAGTCTGGGTAGAACTGATCTGAACAGCCATTCAGTGGTCCTGGTAGTCTGGGTAGAACTGATCTGAACAGCCATTCAGTGGTCCTGGTAGTCTGGGTAGAACTGATCTGAACAGCCAATCAGTGGTCCTGGTAGTCTGGGTAGAACTGATCTGAACAGCCAATCAGTGGTCCTGGTAGTCTGGGTAGAACTGATCTGAACAGCCATTCAGTGGTCCTGGTAGTCTGGGTAGAACTGATCTGAACAGCCAATCAGTGGTCCTGGTAGTCTGGGTAGAACTGATCTGAACAGCCATTCAGTGGTCCTGGTAGTCTGGGTAGAACTGATCTGAACAGCCAATCAGTGGTCCTGGTAGTCTGGGTAGAACTGATCTGAACAGCCATTCAGTGGTCCTGGTAGTCTGGGTAGAACTGATCTGAACAGCCATTCAGTGGTCCTGGTAGTCTGGGTAGAACTGATCTGAACAGCCATTCAGTGGTCCTGGTAGTCTGGGTAGAACTGATCTGAACAGCCAATCAGTGGTCCTGGTAGTCTGGGTAGAACTGATCTGAACAGCCATTCAGTGGTCCTGGTAGTCTGGGTAGAACTGATCTGAACAGCCAATCAGTGGTCCTGGTAGTCTGGGTAGAACTGATCTGAACAGCCAATCAGTGGTCCTGGTAGTCTGGGTAGAACTGATCTGAACAGCCATTCAGTGGTCCTGGTAGTCTGGGTAGAACTGATCTGAACAGCCAATCAGTGGTCCTGGTAGTCTGGGTAGAACTGATCTGAACAGCCATTCAGTGGTCCTGGTAGTCTGGGTAGAACTGATCTGAACAGCCAATCAGTGGTACTGGTAGTCTGGGTAGAACTGATCTGAACAGCCAATCAGTGGTCCTGGTAGTCTGGGTAGAACTGATCTGAACAGCCATTCAGTGGTCCTGGTAGTCTGGGTAGAACTGATCTGAACAGCCAATCAGTGGTCCTGGTAGTCTGGGTAGAACTGATCTGAACAGCCATTCAGTGGTCCTGGTAGTCTGGGTAGAACTGATCTGAACAGCCAATCAGTGGTCCTGGTAGTCTGGGTAGAACTGATCTGAACAGCCAATCAGTGGTCCTGGTAGTCTGGGTAGAACTGATCTGAACAGCCAATCAGTGGTACTGGTAGTCTGGGTAGAACTGATCTGAACAGCCAATCAGTGGTCCTGGTAGTCTGGGTAGAACTGATCTGAACAGCCAATCAGTGGTCCTGGTAGTCTGGGTAGAACTGATCTGAACAGCCAATCAGTGGTCCTGGTAGTCTGGGTAGAACTGATCTGAACAGCCAATCAGTGGTCCTGGTAGTCTGGGTAGAACTGATCTGAACAGCCAATCAGTGGTCCTGGTAGTCTGGGTAGAACTGATCTGAACAGCCAATCAGTGGTCCTGGTAGTCTGGGTAGAATAGGAGCAGAAGAGAACATGAGCAAAATTGAAAAAAAAAAAAACAATAGTATATGTGAAATACAATCCCCCCTTTCGGAAATCTTGCAAACCAGTAACCTCGTCACACAATGCATCCTCATTAATGGTCACATTGGGGCATTTTTCCTGCAGTGTGCCTGCTGCCTTCTGGATCTCTTCATGCTGTGGTTGCCTTTTTAAAAGGAGACAATGTGAATCTTTTAGATGATCTGTGTGCTTTCCCCAATTCTTGCAAGTAGTTCACAGCCGTAGTGAAGAACGATTGGGATGTTTTGAGAAAGCTGTCTTTAGACATGACTCCATTTTCCTCCAGCTCTCTCAGAAGTCCAAAACGGGAATGAAGTTGTCATCACGTCTTGCAGTCAATTCTGCCTCAACGTTTCTCAGAATTGCAGCGGACTCCACAGCACAGCGGTCCTGGCATTCAAGTATATTGATCGTGTCACTGAATACGGTCAGGTTTCCATGGACAAAGGCCAGCCAAAGTTCAGTCAGTGGATCTTCGAACATTGCTCGCAGGACAACAGGGCATTTGTCTTCAGAAAGAAAAAGGATTTCAATGGCACCTTTTCAGCACTCTTTCTAGAGCAGGAAGGATGGACAGCCAGCGAACATTACTGTGTCCTCAAATGTTATGGTACTCCTGGCAAACTAACTCACAAAGCCCTTCAGTCTTTCTACTCTGACGGTGAAAATATCCACATATCTTTGTGAGCAGGTACTCAACATCAAGAGGAATCCTATCCAAAGCTGTTCTGGCCGTGTTATGAATGATGTGGGCAGGACAAGCCAATCACCTCCCGCTGCTGAGCATTTTTAACGTTGGTATGGACATTGACTCTCCCCAGGCTATTCAGTCCTCCAAAGTTGGTATTTGTGTTGTCGGCAGAGAATGTTTTCCAGGTTTTGGGATGACCACCAGGACCTCAGCTGCAATCTCCTCTGCTGTTTCTCCTTTCAATTCAACAAAATCAAGCAGTTTTGTTTCCACAGATGTGTTTCCACCATATATCTGACCATATCTGACTGCTATTGGCAGCAGCTTTACATGTCCATGATTGGACACATCAATGGACAGGGACACAAATTCAACCTGGTCTAGGTCCTGTGTTACCAAAGTAGTTGGCCATGGTGCTAACACGTTACTCACTATGGCTTCACATTTTGTCCTAGCACGTGATGCTAACACGTTACTCACTATGGCTTCACATTTTGTCCTAGCACGTGATGCTAACACGTTACTCACTATGGCGTCACATTTTGTCCTAGCACGTGATGCTAACACGTTACTCACTATGGCGTCACATTTTGTCCTAGCACGTGATGCTAACACGTTACTCACTAAGTTTATATACTGTGTTTTGTCCCCTAGGAAGTGCATACGGAAGGTGTCTGTCTACAATCCCACTAAGTTTGAGTGGAAGGAGCTAGCTCCTATGAAGCTGGCTCGTTCTCTGTTCGCTGTGACGGTCCACAATAACCAGATTTACGTGGCCACGGGCGTTACAGACACAGGACTCACCAGCACTGTAGAGGTCTATGACATCGCTACAAACAAGTAAGGGCTCTTTTTCAGCGTTTAAAGGCGTGATTTGAAATTTGAACCACAATGTCTCCTCTTTAGAGAAGACTGCATTCCCGGTAAACACTGCATATGTCGGCTCAATAGGAAATTACCCTTTTACGTTTCTAATGTGGAATCTGCAACGCTTGATTGAATAGAGCCCTAAGACTGTACTTGATTGAATAGAGCCCTAAGACTGTACTTGATTGAATAGAGCCCTATACTGTACTTGATTGAATAGAGCCCTCAGACTACTTGATTGAATAGAGCCCTAAGACTGTACTTGATTGAATAGAGCCCCAAGACTGTACTTGATTGAATAGAGCCCTATACTGTACTTGATTGAATAGAGCCCTAAGACTGTACTTGATTGAATAGAGCCCTAAGACTGTACTTGATTGAATAGAGCCCTAAGATTGTACTTGATTGAATAGAGCCCTATACTGTACTTGATCGAATAGAGCCCTAAGACTGTACTTGATTGAATAGAGCCCTAAGACTGTACTTGATTGAATAGAGCCCTAAGACTGTACTTTATTGAATAGAGCCCTAAGACTGTACTTGATTGAACAGAGCCCTAAGACTGTACTTGATTGAATAGAGCCCTAAGACTGTACTTGATTGAATAGAGCCCTAAGACTGTACTTGATTGAATAGAGCCCTATACTGTACTTGATTGAATAGAGCCCTATACTGTACTTGATTGAATAGAGCCCTAAGACTGTACTTGATTGAATAGAGCCCTATACTGTACTTGATTGAATAGAGCCGTAAGACTGTACTTGATTGAATAGAGCCCTAAGACTGTACTTGATTGAATAGAGCCCTATACTGTACTTGATTGAATAGAGCCCTAAGACTGTACTTGATTGAATAGAGCCCTAAGACTGTACTTGATTGAATAGAGCCCTAAGAATGTACTTGATTGAATAGAGCCCTATACTGTACTTGATTGAATAGAGCCCTAAGACTGTACTTGATTGAATAGAGCCCTATACTGTACTTGATTGAATAGAGCCGTAAGACTGTACTTGATTGAATAGAGCCCTAAGACTGTACTTGATTGAATAGAGCCCTAAGACTGTACTTGATTGAATAGAGCCCTATACTGTACTTGATTGAATAGAGCCCTAAGACTGTACTTGATTGAATAGAGCCCTAAGACTGTACTTGATTTTCTTTTTTCATTTTTTTTTCATGTCATTAATTCATTAGGTGATGTAATAGACTATGGTTTGAACCCGGGTTATTACAAGACTATGTTAGCCTACTGAACTAAAGCCTGGACATCACCTCAGGGAGCTAACACAAACCATTGGACACACACTGGTTCAATTAACGTTGTTTCTACGTCATTTCAATGAATTTGCCCAGTGGGAAGTATTTTGGTTTCAGGCATGGTTATTTATTACAGGAGCGTGGTTCACAGAACTGCCTGGGTTACATTTAGTACATGTTATTATAATGTGTGTTTTAATGTGTGTGCTATTATCTTATTATAATGCGTGTTTTAATGTGTGTGTGTGTGCTGTGTTCCAGGTGGTCAGAGTTTGTAGAGTTTCCCCAGGAGCGTAGCTCCATGAACATGATCAGCATGGGAGAATGTCTGTACGCTGTGGGCGGTTTCGCCATGATGCCCAGCGAGATCAGCGAAGAGCCACAGCCCACTGAGATGAACGACATCTGGAGGTAATTTCTATAATATCTTATAAAGCATTATTCATACACACTACATAGTGCTTTATAGAGCATTCATAAAGCACTGCATACTGTTAATGTCCACAACCCACTGAGATGAACGACATCTGAATGTTAGTGCTATAGCAACTTATGAAAGACTTTATAGAGCATTTATTAAGTCTTATAAACACTTCATAGATCATTCATAGGCACTACATACTGAATATCAGTTGTTTTTTAAACCTCTCCTCTGGGACTCCCAGACAGTTAACATTGTTGTATCCCTGAACTATTCTCGGTTAACCCATAACTAAAATATTGCATAATCTGGTCAGATGCTCAGTCAGAGGCTAAAGTACAATTTATGTTTACGAGAGATAAGCCCTGAACGACCACACCTGATTCACTTACCTGATTAATTTACCTGATTAATTTACCTGATTCACTTACCTGATTAATTTACCTGATTAATTTACCTGATTCACTTACCTGATTCACTTACCTGATTAATTTACCTGATTCACTTACCTGATTAATTTACCTGATTAATTTACCTGATTAACTTACCTGATTAATTTACCTGATTAATTTACCTGATTCACTTACCTGATTCACTTACCTGATTCACTTACCTGATACCTGATTCACTTACCTGATTCACTTACCTGATTAATTTACCTGATTAATTTACCTGATTCACTTACCTGATTCACTTACCTGATTCACATACCTGATTCACTTACCTGATTCACTTACCTGATTAATTTACCTGATTCACTTACCTGATTCACTTACCTGATTCACTTACCTGATTAATTTACCTGATTAATTTACCTGATTCACTTACCTGATTCACTTACCTGATTCACTTACCTGATTCACTTACCTGATTCACTTGATGATTAGTTGACAGGTTGAATCAGGTGTGCTAGCTCGTTCAAATACATAGAATGCCTTGTTTGAAAACCCCTGCTGTAGATAACCACAGATGAACAACACCTGGAGGGCAGTTATAGACTGTTGTAATAATAAACAATTCCCATTAAGGGCAACATTGGCTGAACGTGCGTCAGTACAACTAGTTATAGCCACTGAGAATTGACTCAATTAAAAGGGATTCATCTTAAAATGGTGCTGCTGGATCCGTGTAGAAAATCCACAGACAATGAACAATGCACTTTCTCCTTTCCCCACAGATTTGAGGAGGACTGCTGGAATGGGATTTTGAGAGAGATCAGCTATGCCGCAGGTGCCACGATTCTCGCTGTAAAGCTCAATACACTTCGTCTCACCAAGATGTGATCAGCTCTATAAATAAAAAAATTAAAAGAACATTGGAGATGTTCTCAAACCTAGAATGCCATGTGTTAGAACACGGCTGGAGGAAATGCCATTTGTTAGAACACGGCTGGAGTAAAAGCCATGTGTTAGAACACGGCTGGAGTAAAAGCCATGTGTTAGAACACGGCTGGAGTAAAAGCCATGTGTTAGACCACGGCTGGAGGAAAAGCCTTCTACACCCCCAGTAACTCTTCAGCAAGACGGTTGACCACCGTTGCTACTCTTCTCATGGCAACGAGCCTCTTCAAATAGGTTGCTATGAAAGTTGTCTTTATTCTACTGTATCAAAATTAACAATTAGTTTATTGGAACTGAGCTAATGGTAATTGTTTTGACGGTTAGTATACGATTTGTATATTACTTTTTGTTTTGTAACATGCTGTTTTTCTTTTATTGTTTAGCTTCTTTATATGAAGCACAAATAAAGATTATGAATGAATGAAATGTCTTATTTATTTTCACTCCTAAAGCTATGTACAGTCGAAGTCGGAAGTTTACATACACCTCGGCCAAATACATTTAAACTACGTTTTTCACAATTCCTAACATTTAATCTGAGTAAAGATTCCCTGTCTTAGGTCAGTTAGGATCACCACTTTATTTTAAGAATGTTAAATGTCAGAATAATAGTAGAGAGAATTTATTTCAGCTTTTCTTTCTTTCATCACATTCCCAGTGGGTCAGAAGTTTACATACACTCAATTAGTATTTGATAGCATTGCCTTTAAATTGTTTAACTTGGGTCAAATGTTTCGGGGAACCCTCCACAAGCTTCCCACAATAAGTTGGGTGAATTTTGGCCCATTCCTCCTGACAGAGCTGGTGTAACTGAGTCAGGTTTGTAGGCCTCCATGCTCGCACACGCTTTTTCAGTTCTGCCCACAAATGTTCTATAGGATTGAGGTCAGGGCTTTGTGATGGCCACTCCAATACCTTGACTTTGTTGTCCTTAAACCATTTTGCCACAACATTGGAAGTATGCTTGGGGTCATTGTCCATTTGGAAGGCCCATTTGTGACCATGTCGATATCAAATGTATTTATATAGCCCTTCTTACATCAGCTGATATCTCAAAGTGCTGTACAGAAACCCAGCCTAAAACCCCAAACAGCAAGCAATGCAGGTGTAGAAGCATGGTGGCTAGGAAAAACTCCCTAGAAAGGCCAAAACCTAGGAAGAAACCTAGAGAGAAACTAAGCTCTGAGGGGTGGCCAGTCCTCTTCTGGCTGTGCCGGGTGGAGATTATAACAGAACATGGCCAAGATGTTCAAATGTTCATAAATGACCAGCATGGTCAAATAATAATAATCACAGTAGTTGTCGAGGGTGCAACAAGTCAGCACCTTAGGAGTAAATGTCAGTTAGCTTTTCATAGTGTAACAGTATAACTTTAGACCGTCCCCTCGCCCATACCCGGACGCAAACCAGGGACCCTCTGCACACATCAACAACAGTCACCCACGAAGCATCGTTACCCATCACTCCACAAAAGCCGCGGCCCTTGCAGAGCAAGGGGAACTACTACTTCAAGGTCTCTGAGCAAGTGACGTCACCGATTGAAACGCTATTTATTGCGTACCACCGCTAACTAAGCTAGCTGTAGCACATCCGGTGAACAGGTCAGGGTTCCATAGCCGCAGGCAGAACAGTTGAAATTGCAGCAGCAGCACGGCCAGGTGGTATGGGGACAGCAAGGAGTCATCATGCCAGGTAGTCCTGAGGCATGGTTCTTGGGCTCAGGTCCTCTGAGAGAGAGAAAGAAAGAAAGAAAGAGAGAAAGAGAGAATTAGAGAGAGCATACTTAAATTCACACAGGACACTGGATAAGACAGGAGAAGCACTCCAGATATAACAGACTGACCCTAGCCCCCCGACACATAAACTACTGCAGCATAAATGATACCCCCGGACAGGGCCAAATATGCAGGACATAACCCCACCCACTTTGCCAAAGTACAGCCCCCACACCACTAGAGGGATATCTTCAACTACCAACTTACCATCCTGAGACAAGGCCAAGTATACCCCACAAAGATCTCCACCACGGCACGACCCAAGGGGGGGGCGCCAACCCAGACAGGAAGATCACGTCAGTGACTCAACCCACTCAAGTGACCTGGCCTGTCATAATCTAGCTGGCCTGTCATAATATAATAAAGACAGTAGATGTAGTAGGTCTGTCATAATATGATAGAGAATAGATATAGCTGGAATGTCATAAATAAGTAGAGACTGTAGATCTAGCTGGTCTGCCGTAATATAATAGAGACAGTAGATGTAGATGGTCTATCATAAAGTATTTGAGACAGTAGATCTAGCTGGTCTCTCATAATATAATAGAGACAGTAAATCTAGCTGGTCTGTCGTAAAATAAAAGAGACAGTAGTTCTAGCTGGTCTGTCATTATATAATAGAGAGAGTAGAGAGTAGAGAGAGTCGTAAAATAAAATAGGCAGTAGATCGCGCCGAGGTCCTTCACAGTTTTATTTGAGACAACTGTACAACCATCAAGATGAATTGTCAGATTCAACAGAAGATCTCTTTGTTTCTTGGGACCTAGAACAAGCATCTCTGTTTTGTCCGAGTTTAAAAGTAGAAAGTTTGCAGCCACCTTTTGTCTGAAACACATGCTTCTAGCGAGGGAATTTTGGGGCTTCACCATGTTTCATTGAAATGTACAGCTGTGTGTCATCCGCATAGCAGTGAAAGTTAACATAATGTTTTCGAATGACATCCCCAAGAGGTAAAATATATAGTGGTCCTAAAACGGAACCTTGAGGAACACCGAAATTTACAGTTGATTTGTCAGAGGACAAACCATTCACAGAGACAAACTGATATCTTTCATACAGATAAGATCTAAACCAGGCCAGATCTTGTCCGTGTAGACCAATTTGGGTTTCCAATCTCCAAAAGAATGTGGTGATCGATGGTATCAAAAGCAGCACTAAGTTCTAGGAGCACGAGGACAGATGCAGAGCCTCGGTCTGACGCCATTAAAAGGTCATTTAACACCTTCACAAGTGCAGTCTCAGTGCTATGATGGGGTCCAGACTTAAGCCTTTCGTCTTCAGGAAGGCAGTGAGTTGCTGCGCAACAGCTTTTTCTAGGATTTTTGAGTGGAATGGAAGATTAGAAATATGCCAATAGTTTTTATATTTTCTGCGTCAAGGTTTGGCTTTTTCAAGAGAGGCTTTATTACTGCCACTTTTAGTGAGTTTGGTACACATCCGGTGGATAGGGAGCCATTTATTATGTTCAACATAGGAGGGCCAAGCACAGGAAGCAGCTATTTCAGTAGTTTAGTTGGAATAGGGTCCAGTATGCAGCATATAGGACTCGTTTTACTGTGGATATAGATACTTTTGTTCCTGCTTCCTCCAGCATCTTCACAAGGTCCTTTGCTGTTGTTCTGGGATTGATTTGCACTGTTTGTTCAGATTAATGTGGTACCTTCAGGATGAAGGATGAACCAGACTTGTGGAGGTCTACAATTGTTTTTCTGAGTTCTTGGCTGATTTATTTAGATTTTCCCATGCTGTCAAGAAAATAGGCACTGACTTTGAAGGTAGGCCTTGAAATACATCCACAGGTACACCTCCAATTGACTCAAATGATGTCAGTTAGCCTATCAGAAGCTTCTAAAGCCATGACATGACACAGATTTTGGGGAATTTTCCAAGCTGTTTAAAGGCACAGTCAACTTAGTGTATGTAAACTTCTGACCCACTGGAATTGTGATACAGTGAATTATAAGTGAAATAATCTGGAAACAATTGTTGGAAAAAATACTTGTGACATGCACGAAGTAGATGTCCTAACCGACTTGCCAAAACTATAGTTTATTAATAAGAAATTTGTGGAGTGGTTGAAAAATGAGTTTTAATGACTCCAACCTAAGTGTATGACTGTATTCAACTGTACCTATCTATACCTGTAACTGTAATTGCACATAATTAGAACTACTGTAAAAACAATAATCAAGTGAAAGTCTGTTATCATCCTTATTTCCATGGCAAACCACTAGAGGGCGCTAAGACCCCATTAACCGATACAAGGCACCGAGTGGAAATGGAAGCAACTCCTGAAAGCACAATGAACCTGCAGCCCATATAAATGTGTCAAGCCTCTTAGACAGACGCTGTCCAGCATGGATGAAACTTAGCGCAAAATGTTGTACTCTACAAAGAAAATTAACATAAAATTCCATTAGAAACCGTGGGAAGGTTTCCTTCACCAAATGTATCCCTGGAGGTGCCAAACAACTATACTTCTGGCTGTGGAATAGAGGCTTACGGATGGACAATGGGTGTCCTTGATTTGTTTTCCTTGCATCCTTTCACTATATTTTCAAAGAGATTTGTATGTACTACATCACTACACCGCAGAGAGAATCCTGGCATACATTTCTATAGGTTTGACAGAAACAGATATAAAACGCCACGACTACTACTACTACAGGGCCTTTCACACTGTTAATAGCAATGACCTCCCCGACCCCCGACCCCCGACAGAATGCAGATCAATGTGGATTGCAACAGTCAGACGTGAAAACCCTTATCGAAGATTGAAGATGGCCATTCGGGTGAGTAGCCTACTGAGTCTGCCCATTCACGTAGTCTCCCAGGGTTTTAGACATAGTAGTAGATAGATGGTAAACTAATTCTACCACTGTACTTCAGTGGTAAAAGGGTCAGGGATTTTATTGAGGTTCAAACAATCACACGTAATGTGCGGTATGTACGGTGTATTATTTATGGCCACCAGAGCAGAGGCTGAGAATAACGTTCCTCTTTTAACAGATAAGATGAACTCATAGACCACAGTTCAGCAGATCATTCAGGAGATAAGAGACAGGCAGGGATGGAACAGAACAGTCATCTCTCTCTCTCTCTCTCTCTCTCTCTCTCTCTCTCTCTCTCTCACACACACACACTAGAGATCTCCTTCTCACACACAGACTCTAGACTGATTTATGGAGATTTTCTTCACTGTGCATCTGGACACACGAATGCACACACACACACACACACACACACACACACACACACACACACACACACACACACACACACACACACACACACACACACACACACACACACACACACACACACACACACACACACACACACACACACACACAGGAAAACTGGTGCACGCACACTCATCTGGGGGTCCATCTGCCTAGTTTGACCTCCTCCTGTCCTGCCTGGTCCGATCCTGTCCTTTCCGGTCCTGTCCTGCCAGCTGATAAGATGATTGTTTTGTCCTAGAGGGAGAGTTGTTTAGGAAGAGTTGGAGGAGGAGTCCTAGCCTGCTACTTTTCGCTGCAGGATAATACAGCCTGGTCTCATTGACTAGACGTAGCATAGTACATGTCAATTCAAAACACTCAAATTCAAAACACTCAAATTATGATTATGTTACATTTGGTATAGTTACATAAGACAAATGGTTACTTAAAGGCTAAAACAAAAGTAGGGTGGTTTGTAGGGATTAATGGGTGGGCGCATAACGCAAACGACTAGCAACCCAAATGTTGCGAGTTTGAATCTCGTCAATTGACAACTTTAGCATTTTAGCTAATTATCAACTACTTCCCCTAAACCTAACCTTAACCCTAACTCCTAACCCTAACCCTAACCTTAACCTTAACCTTAACCCTAACCCTAACCCTAACCTTAACCCTAACCTAACTCCTCACCCTAACCCTAACCTTAACCCTTTAACCTAACTCCTAAACTTAACCCCTAACACCTAACCCCTAGCCTAGCTAATATTAGCCACCTAGCTAGAATTTGTAACATATCATACATTTTGCAAATTCATAACATATTGTACGTTTTGGGAATTTGTAACGTACTGTACATTTTGCACATTTTTAACATTTAATCAAATTTGAAATTTGTAACATATCATGAGAATTGGGTGATGGACACCCACAAATTAATACATACTATACAAAATGAAAACATATATAACTAAATTTAGTATCTCTGATTTACGTACAGAATAACATGAAATGCTCTGAGACCCTGTTGGATAATATGGCCGTGTTTAAGATTTTATCAACTCGCCCAGGTGTGTGTGTGTGTGTGTGTGTGTGTGTGTGTGTGTGTGTGTGTGTGTGTGTGTGTGTGTGTCTCAGTCTGGGACATTTACATCCCACATTAACATTAATATTAAGTTACGCCAGTGGTCGGAGAGTGAACTTAGAACACAGCAGACACAACATAACACAGTGTCACGAGACTTCCAACATTTTGTAACATAGCTGACTGGAGTGGGACAGAAAGCTGCACCTGTAAATTGAAATGATAGTTCATTACCCGGAGAGGTTGACCTTTCACTGATAAGGAACATAATTTAAAGGAGTGTTTATGAGCAGTGGTGGAAAAGTACCCAATTGCCATAGTTGAGTAAAAGTAAAGATACCTTAATAGAAAACGACTCAAGTAAAAGTGAAAGTCACCCAGTAAAATACTAAATGAGAGAGAAGTCTAAAAGTATTTGGTTTTAAATGTAAAAGTAAAAGTATAAATCATTTAAAATTCCTTATATTAAACAAACCAGATGGCACCATTTTATGTGTATTTGTATTGATGGATAGCCAGGCGACTCCAACACTCAGACATACTTTACAAAGGAAGCATTTGTGTTTAATGAGTCCGCCAGATCAGAGGCAGTAGGGATGACCAGGGATGTTCTCTGTTTAGTGAGTCCTCCAGATCAGAGGCAGTAGGGATGACCAGGGATGTTCTCTGTTTAATGAGTCCTCCAGATCAGAGGCAGTAGGGATGACCAGGGATGTTCTCTGTTTAGTGAGTCCTCCAGATCAGAGGCAGTAGGGATGACCAGGGATGTTCTCTGTTTAGTGAGTCCTCCAGATCAGAGGCAGTAGGGATGACCAGGGATGTTCTCTGTTTAGTGAGTCCTCCAGATCAGAGGCAGTAGGGATGACCAGGGATGTTCTCTGTTTAGTGAGTCCTCCAGATCAGAGGCAGTAGGGATGACCAGGGATGTTCTCTGTTTAGTGAGTCCTCCAGATCAGAGGCAGTAGGGATGACCAGGGATGTTCTCTGTTTAGTGACTCTGCCAGATCAGAGGCAGTAGGGATGACCAGGGATGTTCTCTGTTTAATGAGTCTGCCAGATCAGAGGCAGTAGGGATGACCAGGGATGTTCTCTTGATAAGTGTGTGAATTGGACCATTTTCCTGTCAAAATGTAACGAGTACTTTTGGGTGTCAGGTAAATGGATGGAGTAAAAAGTACATTATTTTTCTTTAAGAATGTAGTGAAGTAAAAGTAAGAGCAAAATAGTAAAGTACAGATACCCACTTAAGTAGTAGTTAAAGTAGTTTTACTTAAGTACTTTACACAAGTGTTTATGATTAAGGCAGTTGTGCCCAATCAAAGAAAGCACTGGGCCTATGGTCTCCCATGGTTTTATCCTCATCCCACAGGCTAATTGTGCACACAGTAGGCGGGAAATGTATGATAAACGAGATTACCGTGATTTTTTACAGAAGTTAACAAGTTGGTTTTCTCTTGTTGTGGGGCAAAGTGGGGGATATTTTTATTTATTCCAATATTTGATTATGACAGCATAATATCACATGGCAACCCAATGTCATATCTGATTCGGCATAATTGTAGTCTTGTCAAATCACAATTGAGCTACAACCGCTTTATGTCGTATGCAACTTTATAATTTGAGTTGTTCTCCGTTTTTCGACGATGTATTTTATGATGAATATAGACGACAGGGAAATTGTTGCCTTCCTCCTCCAGGTGGAAGAACCCTGAACATAATTTATAAACGAGGGAAGTTCCGAGGCGCACCGACAGGGTGCGGTTCCCTTCTGACTTCGCTGTCCTTGCTCCTCGGTGGAGAAGTGGCTTCAAAAGTGTGTCCACGGTTGAGTGAGAGTTGAAGATTTGATCACAGCGCAATACGCACGCTCATACCAACGATCCGAGGTGGATACAATAACTTATCACAGAGTTTCTGTATTCGAAATTATAGTGAATGTTCGTGTTCAACAGCTTGTACACTTTCATTATCTATCTTGGATGTTAAAAAAAGAAGACAAATCGTTTCTTTATCGACCAGCGTTATGGATGTTTCCAAAGGTGTCTTGGTTTTCACTCTAGTCTGCACGTTGCGACCTGTAAGTATTATTACTGAAGTTAATTTTCGCATTCTCTATTCTGCCTACCCTATTTGTGACAACTTTGATGGTTTTGGTGAACGAACTGAAGCTTTTCTGAACATGAAAAATAAGCAAAATTATCCATTGTGTGATTCATGAATTTTCCTAATTTGCAATATTTACTTCCGGTGAATAACAATGACAAGTAAACAGATTATGACAATTTAAATGGAAGGTTATAGACTTTTTTTTTTAAGGATGCATCACCTTTATCGTAGGCTTTTAGTTGATTGGTCTTTTCAACATATTGCAGAAGCTGTGAGGAGGACATATTACAAATACATAGAAACGTGCACTTTTGTGTGCAGGCTACAATATTTCTGTTTTTTAACGCCTTTGATGTGTGTGTTCTAGTCTGCCACTACTGTGAAAGACTGATTGATGATTTAAGCACGAATGTTGCTTGCGTGTGTCGGTTAGGATGGAGGGTGAGGTAGGGGTTGTTTGCCTCGACTATCAACCTCCCCTCCTCAAAAAAAAAAGCTAATTCAACCAGTGTGCGTCCAGTGGGACCTGTGTAAACGCCATTTTTTGTTGTCATTATCATTATTCGAAAAATGCGTGATTCATTCATAGGATTTTAGGAAATAAAACCCAGCTAGCACATTTGGTTGCTTGGAAGTAGTGGGAATGTACGTTTTTGGTTTCCCATTCGTTCTGGGAATGAAACCACAAGTTTACTGACAGTTAAAACGGAACGTTTTTTAAACATTCTGAGAACGGAAGTGAACATTTTGCCTGTTTTGGGAACTTATAAATTTAGGATGGAGGGAGGTTCTGAGAACCTTTTACAATGGTTCCAGGGAGGTTATGAGAACGTTTTATTATGGTTCCAGGGAGGTTCTGAGAACGTTTTACTCTGGTTCCAGGGAGGTTCTGAGAATGTTTTATTATGTTCCCGGGAGGTTCTGAGAACGTTTTACTCTGGTTCCAGGGAGGTTCTGAGTACCTTTTACAATGGTTCCAGGGAGGTTCTGAGAACGTTTTACTATGGTTCCAGGGAGGTTCAAGCATAAATAAGACTTTTAGTAACACTGCTAGCTTAGTTTGGGTTATCTGTTTTGAACTCTAAACACAGACAGGACCTTTGGAAATTAATTTGCTTAGGCATTAATTATGTAAGCACTTTTCTTTATTATTGTGGCAGTCACTGAGATTCAAACCTGTGATCTTCTGTTTCCTATCCATGGAATTAGTCCACTGCGCTACCAGGATAGAGCAAGCACCCCTTGTTTTTTGAACTCATACAAAGCTGTCAATTCAAACAGACCCTATTTCAAAGGAAACAAGCACTCATTTAGATCAGTGGGTGCGGCCAACACACCTGATCACACTTGGCATGATAGAGGACAGAGAGAGTTTTGTTGATACTGAGAACATTTACATTTAAGTCATTTAGCAGACGCTCTTATCCAGAGCGACTTACAAATTGGTGCATTCACCTTGTGACATCTAAATGGGGACAGTAGTTCTATCTAGTCTGTCATATTATAATAGAGACAGTATATCTTGCTGGTCTGTCAGAATGTATATGTTTTTAAATAACATTCTTTGAACGTTACCCATGTTTTATTGTGGTTTTTATGGAATGTTTTCTTAATGTTCTGAGAACACAACTTTATATAGAACCACAAGGAAACCTGCAGAAAACGTTATTTAATCAGAATAGGCTAGGTAGATGATTTATCCTGAGTGCCTTGGATGTGTCTGGGGCATGTATTCGTAACACATTGTTAACATCATCAATACACAAGAGGTTGAGTGAGTGATTCTAACACTCAACCATTGTTAACTTCCATTGGAAGATGCTGTTGTATAGCCTACCTCCTGCAGTTTCTGGGAACTCGTCTGTATTAGGGCCATTGTAGCGGTCCTATGTGTAGCTGGTGTAGGGAGTCAGGTGCAGGACAGCAGATATGAGGAATTAAAGTACTTTACTCAAGAAAATACAAATATACAAGGCAACAATGATAGCCTACAAACACGGACCGAATTACTATTAACAATCACTCACGAAAACAACATGGGGAACAGAGGGTTAAATAATAAACAAGTAATTAGTTGAGTGAAGCCAGGTGTGATAAGACAAAGACAGAAGAAATGGAAAATGAAAAGTGGCCGAAGTCGTGACAGAGCCGCACGCCAACACCGACCTCGGGGACGACCCGGAGGACGAGGCGCAGAGCGATCCGGATGGAGACGGTGGAAATCCCGCAGCAACGAATGGTCCAGGACATCCTCCACCGGCACCCAGCATCTTTCCTCTGGAGCGTACCCCTCCCACTCCACGAGGTACTGAAGGCCCCTCGCCCGACGCCTCGAGTCCAGGATGGGAACAGCATACGCCGGGGCCCCCTCGATGTCCAGAGGGGGCGGAGGAACCTCCCTCACCTCAGCTTCCTGGAGTGGACCAGCCGCCACTGGCCTGAGGAGAGACACATGGAACAAGGGATTAAAATGATAATCTGGGGGAAGCTGTAACCTGTAGTATACCTCGTTCAATCTCCTCAGGACTTTAAATGGCCCCACAAACCGCGGACCCAGCTTCCGGCAGGGCAGGGGGAGGGGCAGGTTTCGGGTCGAGAGCCAGACCCGGTCACCCGGTGCAAACACCGGGGCCTCACTGTGGTGGATGTCGGCGCTCGCTTTTTGCCGCCTCACGGCCCGTTGTAGGTGCACATGGGCGGCGTCCCAGGTCTCCTCAGAGCGCTTGAACCATTTGTCCACCGCAGGGGCTTCGATCTGGCTCTGATGCCACGGTGCCAGAACCGGCTGAAACCCCAGCACACACTGGAAAGGAGAGAGGTTAGTGGAGGAGTGGCGTAGTGAGTTTTGGGCCATCTCTGCCCAGGGGATATACTTCGCCCACTCCCCTGGCCGGTCCTGGCAATATGACCGCAGAAACCTACCCACATCCTGGTTCACTCTCTCCACCTGCCCGTTACTCTCGGGGTGAAAACCTGAGGTGAGGCTGACCGAGACCCCAAGATGTTCCATGAACGCTCTCCAGACCCTGGGTGTGAACTGGGGACCCCGATCATAAACTATGTCCTCAGGCACCCCGTAGTGCCGGAAGACGTGAATGAACTGTGTCTCCACAGTCTGTAGGGCCGCAGTCCCATCATACTCCCTCGTGAGCGAGAGTTGAATCCTTCTGGGACCAGATGAAAGAGGGGTGGACAGTGGGACCTGCTGTAGTGGGGCTGGTAGAGGCGCTGGAAATCCTCCTCCTCTCTCCCAACGATCCATCATCTGCAGCATGCGATCCATGGCTGTGCCCAGATGTTGCTGCTGAACAAGCTCCTCCACTGCAACTGGGAGGGCGTCTACTCCTGATATCTCCACTCTTCAGGTGAGTGATTCTGTAGTGGTCCTATGTGTAGCTGGTGTAGGGAGTCAGGCGCAGGACAGCAGATATGAGTAATTAAAGTACTTTACTCAAGAAAATACAAATATACAAGGCAACAATGATAGCCTACAAACACGGACCGAATTACTATTAACAATCACTCACGAAAACAACATGGGGAACAGAGGGTTAAATAATAAACAAGTAATTAGTTGAGTGAAACTAGGTGTGATAAGACAAAGGCAAAAATGAAAAGTGGTTCGGCGGTGGCTAGAAAGCCTGTGACGTCGATCGCTGAACGCCGCCCGAACAAGGAGAGGGACCAACTTCGGCGGAAGTCGTGACAGCCATATCATTTACAAGAGGCTGAGTTAACAATTTTCCTCTCATCCTATCCTATCCTAGAGTTGCACAGTATACCGAAATGTCTGTACTTTTTTGATACTTGAACAAGAAAAACCTTTGGTTCTAGAATTTGTTACTTTCGGAACATCTGTCAAATGTGTCTCACGGATAAATCAAATCAAATTTTATTTGTCACATGCCCCCCGAATACAACAGGTGTAGTAGACCTTACAGTGAAATACTTACTTACGAGCCCCAAACCAACAATGCAGTTAAAAGAAAAATATGAATAAGAAATAAAAGTAACAAGTAATTAAAGAACAGCAGGAAAATAACAATAGCGAGACTATATACATGGGGGCACCGCTTAGTTGATGTAATATGTACATGTAGGTAGAGTTATTAAAGTTACTATGAATAGATGATAACAACAGAGAGTAGCAGCAGTCTGTTTATCAGCACAGCCAATGTCCTCCCTTATCATCAGTTCATTATTCCTAGAATTTTGTTTGTGATAATATGCAAACCATCATACAAATTATGCTAATGTAAAAGCAGATTGCCATCGAAACTATGTTCATTCGGTCTCGCTCTCACGTCTCTCCCAAAGAGGAACTATTACCTCAGCGACCAGACTATGTGTGTGAATTCTGGGCTCCGGTGGGGCCCCTTGCCTCCTGAATGATGGCAGACTTCAATGCAAATGTTGTTGATCAGTACAATAAAATAAGTCCCAAAATGTACGAGAGAAACATATTGTTTGTCATCTGTAGCTCCGTGAAATCAGCTCACAGAATCCTATTGAATATTCCTTCACCTGTGTTTGGAGTAGACCTAGGCTAAGTCTTGATGTACCCAGTTTATCAATCGAGATTTACCATTCAAATCAATTATTACCATTGTGTTGTTATATAGATTGATTGGTAAAAAAATAAAGTCAAATTGATCGTATGGATGTATAATTGATTAATTTATGCATACATGGCTGTCTCTGAAAAATGTTGACGATAAAAACAATTCTAATATAAAGATATTGAACTCAAAAGATGCCCAACGATTGAATAGAGAAAATAGCTGCGTTTATCTGCCTGGATCAAGTGCCATACCTGTGACTTTGGCTAATATGCCTTTTTGTTTGTTTGTTGCAGTGGTAATGTTTTCGTATCGAGTATCGTGATACTACATCTGGTATCGGTATTGACAGTCAACATTCTGTTGTCATGGCAACACTGTCTTGTCCTAGTCTGATAGGCTTAAAAAAAAAAAAAATTTAAGACATAGAAAAAAGCAAAGAGAGATGGCAGAAAGGCGCCGGACAACCAGTCTTTCCGGTGAAGACAGTTGTTTTAGTAACAGCATGGTGGTGATGCGCAGTAGAATTGTGTGTGACTATGTGTGACATTTATGTACTTCTGTCCTTGGGCTGTTCTTGTCTATTTAATGTTCTGTATTATGTCATGTTTCATGTTTTGCGTTGGACCCCCAGGAAGAGTAGCTGCTGCTTTTGCAACAGCTAATGGGAATCCTAATAAAATACCCCCAAAAATACCAAATATATAGTTGGATCTACGAAAATAAGAAAAGCTAGGCTATAAAACTCTCAAAACACTGTTTACACCGAACTAGCTACTTAACAGAGAGCTGACATTAACCTTCTAAAAATACATCTCAATGTTACATCTTATCAAAATAAGTAATTTAATCAAAATAATACAGAACTCATACATTTATCTTATCCAAATAACAAACAAGGAGAAACCAAACCCCTGATCCAAGATCGGCGCCTCCAAACTGGGTATGAATGGGCACCCAACCCTAATGTCGCCTCTCCCCTAGGACCTAGGTTGGAGAATATAAACTGGAAAGATTGGCTCTCAAATCAAATGTAGATGTTGGATTGACAAATTCTCTTGACACAAATTCATGTTATACCTCTTGATGTGTGGAGAAAGTTTTTTTTTAAGGACCTCGATTGGAGGATGCCAGTCAGCTATTATGTGTCCAATCAATTATTATCAATTATTATTATTATATTCTTCTTCATATTTGGTATGCTTTGTGTGTCCACTTATTCCCTTCAAATCATATTTTCTGAGTCCCAAATGGCACACAATTCCTAATATAGTGAACATAGGGAATAGGGTGCCATTTGGGAATTATCCCTTGTGTGTATAGTCAGAATTTACTGTCTTTCATCTCCGTCTTAGAAACTCTAGTGAGGGAGAGGTAGGCTCTGTTGAAAATGGATTCTGTGTATTGGTCACTTTTTCCATTTTCTGCCAAGAGTCCCTGAGATTGCTCCAGGCTTTTGTCACTATTGAACGCAGTCTACAGGCATTTGCACACCATTGAACCATTGAGACCAGGCTGATTGTACTTTTTTTGGTAGCGAGGAAAGTGGTCGATCTGGGGAGAGCGGATAGAAGGACCCCTTCCTCTAGGGGCAATATGTAATCTGGAGTCTCTATTCCAGTGTTCTAGGACCCCTTCCTCTAGGGGCAATATGTCATCTGTCATCTGGAGTCATCTGGAGTCTATTCCAGTGTTCTAGGACCCCCCCCGACATGTATTTTCTGAGAGTCTCTGACATTGTTCATAGCTGTGGTACCTTTACACTGCAAGTCTCCAGACCATTGTCCCATATGGCACCCTACCATTCCCTAAATAATGTAGTACTTTTGTTCTGGTCTACAGTAAATACATTTTTTTTAAAACAAGAAAACACATTTTAAGTGAGATGGAGGGATTAGCCTGAAGCTGAAAAAGAAATGAAATTCACATGAGCACCAACGATGCGTACTTCACCCAATGCTCTACCAAGGTTTTCCAGCACACAGCTTTGACCTATGTTGGTCTATTGTACTAAAAACCAATGTGTAGGCAAGTTGCTTAGGATTCAAAACCTTCTCAAACAGCTTCATTCATCCTCTTAGATGCTCCTGATTTGTATCACATATAAAGTCATGTATTTCGTTCTTCCCAGCCCACACTAAGACATTACCCCATTCCAATACCCTTTCAAGCTTTTTAAAAACATTATATGAAAGCAAGATTTGTTTTTATACTTACAAACACAATCAGGCTTGATTGAGTGAGCTGTTTTATCTCGTAGTACTGTGGTGCCTGCAATACATGTACTGTGATTGAAAAATAAATATATTTCCTGTTTTGGTCAGTAAGTTCCGAACATAATAACAGGAGGTGGTGTGTTCAACACAGCCACTCATATACAGTAATATATATATATATATATCTGTTCCTCTGCACTTAATGTTGTTTTTTCTTTGACCTTTTTCAGGTGTAAAACACAACATTATTACACAACATTATAATACATCATAACACAGCAATACAAGTCAAGTAAAAAGTACACAAAAATAACAAATGGCAACAGAAATAATACAGTTGTTAGTATTTATTTAACATTAACAGCTGATTTTTCCAGAGGGAAGCGAAAAAAAAACCCAGAAATTCATTTAAGCCAATAAAGACTAAACTGGAACATGGAGAGAGAAAGCTCATGGAGAAAGACAGCTCATGGAGAGAGAAAGCTCATGGAGAAAGACAGCTCATGGAGAAAGACAGCTTATGGAGAAAGACAGCTCATGGAGAGAGAAAGCTCATGGAGAGAGAAAGCTCATGGAGAGAGAAAGCTCATGGAGAGAGAAAGCTCATGGAGAGAGAAAGCTCATGGAGAAAGACAGCTCATGGAGAAAGACAGCTCATGGAGAGAGTGAGCTCATGGAGAGAGAAAGCTCATGGAGAGAGAAAGCTCATGGAGAAAGACAGCTCATGGAGAGAGAAAGCTCGTGGAGAAAGACAGCTCATGGAGAGAGGGGGGTCAATGTAAATAGTCCGGGTGGCCATTTGATTAATTTTTCGTCAGTCTTATGGCTTGGGAGTAGAAGCTGTTAAGGAGCCTTTTGGTCCTAGATTTGGCACAGGGTACCGCTTGCTGTGCGGTAGCAGAGAGTACAGTCTATGACTTGGGTGACTGGAGTCTCTGACAATATTTTGGGTCTTCCTCTGACACCGCCGAGTATATAGGCCCTGGATGGCAAGAAGCTTGGCCCCAGTGATGTACTGGGTCGTACGCACTACCCTCTGTAGCGCCTTACTGTCGGATGCACAGCAGTTGCTATAACAGGTGGTGGTGAAACCGGTCAGGATACTCTCAATGGTGCAGCTGTATAACTTTTTAAGAATCTGGGGACTCAATGCTAAATCTTTTCGGTCTCTTGATGGGGAAAAAGGTGTTGTCGTGCCCTCTTCACAACCGTCTTGGTATGTTTGGATCATGATAGTTTGTTAGTGATGTGGACACCAAGGAACTTGAACCTCTCGACACGCTCCACTACAGCCCAGTCAAAGTTAATTGGGGCCTGTTCAGCCCTTCTTTTTCTGTAGTCCACAATCAGATTGTTTGTCTTGCTCACATTGAGGGAGAGGTTGTTGTCCTGGCACCACACTGCCAGGTCTCTGACCTCCTCCCTATAGACTGTCTCATCGTTGTCGGTAATCAAGCCTAAAGCTGTTGTGTCATCAGCAAACTTAATGATGGTGTTGGAGTAATGTTTGGCCATGCAGTCGTGGGTAAACAGGGAGTAAAGGAGGGGACTAAGTACACACCCCTGAGGGGCCCCTGCGTTGAGGATCAGCATGGAAGATATGTTGTTAACTACACTTACCACCTGGGGGCGGCCTGTCAGGAAGACCAGGATCTAGTTGCAGAGGGAGGTGTTTAGTCCCAGGGTCCTTAGCTTAGTGATGAGCTTTGTGGGCACTATGGTGTTGAATGCTGAGCTGTAGTCAATGAACAGCATTCTCACATAGGTGTTCCTTTTGTCTAGGTGGGAAAGGTAAGTGTGGAGTGGTATTGAGATTATGTCATCTGTGGATCTTTTGGGGTGGTATGCGAATTGGAGTTGGTCTAGGATTTCTGGGATGATGGTGTTGATGTGAACCATGACCAGCCTTTCAAAGCACTTCATGGCTACCGACCTGAGTGCTATGAGGCGGTAGTCATTTAGGCAGCTTACTTTCTCTATCTTGGGCACAGGGATTATGGTGGTCTGTTTGAAACATGTAGCTTTTACAAACTCGGCCAGGGAGAGGTTGAAAATGTCAGTGAAGACACTTGCCAGTTGGTCCGAGTATACGTCCCATTAATCAGTCTGGCCCCGCGGCCTTGTGAATGTTGACCTGTTTAAAGGACTTGCTCACATCAACTACAGAGAGAGTGATCACACAGTCGTCCGGAACAGCTGGTGGTCTCATGCATACTTCAGTGTTGCTTGCCTCGAAGCGAGCATAAAAGGCATCTAGCTTGCCTGGTAGGCTCGCGTCACTGAGTAGCTCTTTGTCGTCCGTAATAGTTTGCAAGCCCTGACACATTCAACAAGTGTCACAGCCAGTGTTGTAGGATTCAATCTTAGTCCTGTATTAACACTTTGCCTGTTCGTCTGAGGGCATTGCGGGATTTCTTCTAAGCATCCGGATTAGTGTCCCGCTCCTTGAAAGTGGCAGCTTCAGCCTTTAGTTCGGTGAGGATGTTGCCTGTAACCCATGGCTTCTGGTTGCGATATCTACATACGGTCACTGTGGGGACGAAGTCATTGATGCACTTATTGATGAAGCTGGTGACTGAGGTGGTGTTCTCCTCAATGCCATTGGATTACTCCTGGAACATATTCCAGCCTGTGCTAGCAAAACAGTCCTGTAGCGCAGTAATCACGTTATCTGACCACTTTCGTATTGAGCGAGTCACTGGTACTTCCTGCTTTAGTTTTTGCTTATAAACAGGAATCAGGAGGATAGAATTATGGTCAGATTTGCCAAATGGAGGGCGAGGGAGAACTTTGTATGCTTCTCTGTGTGTGGAGTAAAAGTGGTCTAGAGTTTTTTTCCCCTCTGGTTGCACATGTGACATGCTGGTAGAAATGACGTAAAACGGATTTAAGTTGGCCTGCATTAAAGTCCCCGGCCACTAGGAGTGCCGCTTCTGGGTGAGCATTTTCCTGTGTGCTTATGGCCTTATACAGCTCGTTGAATGCAGTCCTAGTGCCAGCATCGGTTTGTGGTGGTAAATAGACAGCTACGAATAATACAGATGAGCTTATCATGAGGTACTCTACCTCAGGAGAGCAATACCTTAACATTAGATCTCACGCAAAAGCTGATATTGATAAATAGACATACACCCCTGCCCCTCGTCTTAACAGACGTAGCTGCTCTGTCCTGCCGATGCATGGAAAACCCAGCCAGCTCTATAATATCCGTGTCGTCGTTCAGCCATGACTCAGTGAAACATAAGATATTACAGTTTTGAATGTCCCGTTGGTAGGATAGTCTTGATCATAGATCATCCAGTTTATTCTCCAGTGATTGCACGTTGGCCAATAGGACAGATGGTAGTGGCGGTTTAGCCACTTGCCGTCAAATTCTCACAAGGCACTCCGACCTCTGATCCCGATAGCTTCGTGTTTTCTTTACGCGTATGAGAGGGATTTGGTCCTAGTCTCGGGGAAGCAGTATATCCTTCGCATTCAAGAAAAAAATCTTCATCCACTTCTAGATGACTAATGGTTGTCCTGATATCCAGAAGCTCTTTTCGGTCATAAGAGACGGTAGCAGCAACATTATGTACAAAATAAGTTACAAACAATACGAAAAAACGAACAAAATCGCACAGTTGGTTATGAGTCCGTAAAACGGCAGCCATCCCCTCCGGTGTCGTTAACTAACTCAAATTGGAACATCGAATCGAAATAAAACCACAGTATCGATTCGCAATACATATAGAATCATGAGAATCACAATACATATAGAATCTTGAGAATCACAATACATATAGAATCTTGAGAATCACAATACATATAGAATCTTGAGAATCACAATACATATAGAATCTTGAGAATCACAATACATATAGAATCTTGAGAATCACAATACATATAGAATCATGAGAATCGCAATGCATATCGCATCGTGAGGTCCCTGGCAATTCCCGACCCTAAAGGTTATGCAGGCTTTCTTGTTCAAGCCCAGTTTTACTATCAAGGTCTCGATGAACAGCTGAGGTCTCGATGAACAGCTGAGGTCTCGATGAACAGCTGAGTGGTAGAATCAGGTGTGGTAGCACTGGGCTTGAAAAAAAAGGCCTTCATAACCCTGTGGCTAGTCAATAGCAATTTTGGTAACTCCTGATAGAAACACTGTGACAAATGACAAAGACAAGAAACACAAAGTCGGGCCTCCCGGGTGGCGCAGTAGTTAAGGGCTGTGCCACCAGAGACTCTGGGTTCGCGCCCAGGCTCTGTCGCAACCGGCCGCGATCGGTAGGTCCGTGGGGTGACGCATAATTGGCCTAGCGTCGTCTGGGTTAGGGAGGGTTTGGCCGGTAGGGATATCCTTGTCTCATCGCTTACCAGCGACTCCTGTGGCGGGCCGGGCGCAGTGCACGCTGACCAGGTCACTAGGTGGACGGTGTTTCCGGGTTGGATGCGCGCTGTGTTAAGAAGCAGTGCGGCTTGGTTGGGTTGTGTATCGGAGGACGCATGACCTTCCTTTTGACCTTCCTCTCTCCCGAGCCCGTACGGGAGTTGTAGTGATGAGACAAGATAGTAGCTACTAACAATTGGATACCGCGAAATTGGGGAGAAAAAGGGAGTAAAATTTGTTTTGAAAAAAGAAACACAATTAGACAAAATTACACTTTTAAGAATAGATATCTGGCATTGGATATGTACTCTTGAATCTTTCAGCCACAAATGTTCTTAGTAATGATGTACACAGATTTCCAACTTCAGTAAAAAAGCACACATTCCCACATTTATAAATGGCAGTATAAATATGAAAACAGATGGGAGTACTCACAGATTTGGAACAGAACATACATAAGTGCTACTGATAGTGTGTGGTGGATGGTGTTTACATGAATAAACGTAAGTCGTTTGTCAGCTCGACGTGGGACAGCTTGACACGTTTTTTTTAATTTAAATTTTTACTTCACAAATGTCAAGAAAGCGGCGCCTGAAAAGGAGAAAAAAATAGTTTACAACATGTGCAACTTATCACATGTATTTGTACTGTAGGGATGGCGTGTATCTGATGGATGAGGGTAATGTCGTCTTCCTTGAGAGTTTGAGATGTGGTCTTTCCACTGTTTTCTCCTTCGTAGTAGCAATACGTGCTAGTACATTTACATGTCACCCTCTCTGTCCCTTGCCACTCAACGATGCCCAACGAACCCAAAGGCTCTTTTAAGAGATCAATGTCTTGCTGCATGACCCAGCTACGCTTCAGCTTCAGCATCAGCTCACAGTAGGAGGGCCTGACATTCTCCTGTAGAATTCTCTGACACAGAGCAGAATTCATGGTTCCTTCTATTAAGGCAAGTCGTTCAGGTCCTGAGGCAGCAAAGCATTCCCAAACTATCACATTACCACCACCACTACCATGCTTGACCGTTGGGTATGAGGTTCTTACTGTGGAATTCAATGTTTGGTTTTCTGCAGACATAATGGGACCCATCTCGTTCCAAAAAGTTGACTCAAGTTTGCGAAAAAGCATCTGGAAACACCTGGATGATCATCAAGACTCTTGGAAGAATGCTCTATGGCTAGATGGGGCAAAAGTATAACTTTTTTGGGGGGATGAAATGGGTCACATTATGCTTGGTGAGAACCAAACACTGCTGCAGCCATCGCAGGTAAAGGTGGCACAAACAGTTATTGAGTGTAACGGGGCAATTACTTTTTCACACAGGGGAATTGGGTGTTGCATAACTTAATTGTTAATTAAATAAATGAAATAAGTATGTAATTGTCGTGTTATTTATTCACTCAGGTTCCCTTTATTTAATATCAGGCTTTGGTTGAAAGTCTGATAATATTCACTATTAAACATATGCAAAAATAGAGAAAATCATGAAGGGGGTATTTTTCACGGCACTGTATTTGTTCAGATTCCAGGTCAGGTCCAGATTTCAGATTCTCATTCAACTGGTGTAAGCTGGGCTAGTTACTAGCTAGCTCCTACTAGCTAGCTAACTTCGTTCTGATTCTCATTCAACTGGTTTAAACTGGGCTAGTTACTAGCTAGCTCCTACTAGCTAGCTAACTTCGTTCTGATTCTCATTCAACTGGTTTAAACTGGGCTAGTTACTAGCTAGCTCCTACTAGCTAGCTAACTTCGTTCTGATTCTCATTCAACTGGTTTAAACTGGGCTAGTTACTAGCTAGCTCCTACTAGCTAGCTAACTTCGTTCTGATTCTCATTCAACTGGTGTAAGCTGGGCTAGTTACTAGCTAGCTCCTACTAGCTAGCTAACTTCGTTCTGATTCTCATTCAACTGGTGTAAACTGGGCTAGTTACTAGCTAGCTCCTGTTACAGAAGTTAGGCTTTATTTGATATTTTTCCTAAGTTGATGGATGGATATCAAAAAAAGTAATAGTTATTAATGTCAGTTATTTGATGGTTGGGTTCTCTCCATTTCCTGTGAAATAAAGCAGTGATGACTTTTTCTTACTTGCAATAAGACACCATGGCAACAGCCTCCATGTTGTCTGCCTGCTCTGTAGTTCAGGTTATTCTGTTTGTCCAGTCAGCATCAGTGTCCTTGTTACTATTGTCTTCAACCTACGGAGGGATGCTATTAATTCACACCAGGGATGCCTGTCAGAATAACGCAGCTCTTTCTCTGATTGCTGGCTTCCCTTGAAAATAACATTTCAAACCACCCACTGGCCATATTTCCTCGATGAGTCTGAGGGCTTTTCTCAAAGCAATGTGACGCATCATCCTATACCTTGATAACGATGCGAAGGAATACGAAGAGGAGAATGACGGCGGTGACAATGACGTCTAGAGAAATTTAAACATCTTGTCTTTGCAATGTTACCGTAAACCTTGCACATTTGTTCTGCTACACGGTGTTACGGAAAACTGTAAATTATACAGTATTTTTTTTTGTATTATCAACAGTAAAATCCTCTGAAACGTTTTACTGCAGCATAGTGTAATTTATGGTGCATTGTGGGAAATGTTGTGGGCGGGGAAATAATTGATGTATTGTGTATGGTACTGTAATTCCACCCCACAGAATACAGTACTGTACCGTATTTTACGAGCTCCAAAAACCTTTTGACCACTAGTGGCTGCATGGTATTGTTGTTTATGGCTCATTAACATATTTTGAGTCGTGCCTTGTAAGCGGCTATATTTGTTGAACCCGTGAATGAGAATGCTGTACTAATTTAACTCCTATGTGGTTATAGTGCCACATCAATGCAAATGGGGGTTGTCATATTTTCAACAAAGCAGCACAACATAATTATTAACCCAAGTTTTCAAATTACTGGTTGTTTCTTTGGGAAGATGTATGGGTCTTTCTATAAACTAGGGTATCAGTGAGAATTTCCTACTCTGGATAACTTGTTACAGCTATATCCAATCAAATTCAGTGTTTATTTAAAATGTTTAACCCATTATCATGGTTGGGGTTTTGACGGATTTGTCTAAAATCGTGACATAAAACGTTACTTTTTTGTTCTTGGCATTTATGGCAGTGTAAATTGTTATATCATACAGTATATCAAGCATGAATCAGTTAAATTAGACATTGAACCCTGTAAGAATCCTGTATCAAGCTGTTGGACAGTTTTTGGTATAGAGATCTCACAAATACAGTGTAACTATGTAACATTTCCTTTCTCCTTATGTTACGGGGTGAAAACAGTTTTCATGGGCACACAAATCCAAAATAAAAATGGTAATTGCACAATCGAAAGCTTGTCACTGGAAGAGTCACCTTACCTTGATACTTAAAATCTAAATCGATACCGTCATTAACGGGGTTCTTCGATAATTATGTATAATACTTGTTGGCTGCGCATTTGGTGTCCAGCTGATTAGTTACGCCGTGATATTTTCATCTGATCCAGGAAGGAATTTTATGAATGACGAACAGCTGTTGTGATAACGCATGCGATGCAACAACAGCCCAAGAGCTGGGGGGAAAAAAGGTGTTTGTGAGGAATGTCAAGAATATTTTGGTGTCTCATTTGTTATGCAGGTGAAGACAGTTGTGCCACGTTGGATCTAATATCACTAGAGAATTGATGTTGATCATCTGTTATTGTCTGCAGGGTCTCCTTAGATTTAACAGAGAAAGCATCAAGGTTATGTGTTTCTGTTTTCATATGTTTTTTGTGCCTCGGATTGTACACCGAATATACTGTGTGCAATTGTGTCGGACAGACTATTGTGCAACACCCAGCTCTATTCCTATTCATTATAGATAGCCTAGTGGGTTTAAGGCGTCCGCGCGCTTCCCAGCCGAAACCATTTGGAAGAGTTTGTGCAGATATTATGACAACATTTTGTGATGTTTTTGTTCCTTTTGGACTTCGGTGAGGGTTTTAATCAGCTGTTCAGGCACACACGTGCAAGCCGAAGTCGGTAGCCCCTTCGTCGGTGATTGGTCAACAGTACGGATTCTTCCGTAAAGTCTTTGTTGACATTCAACGAGAGACAACTCATTTTCATGCACATTTTTTAAAAATTATTATTTAGAAATACTGCACCAAACATCTTAGTCACAGTAAGATCTCCTCTGCAAAAAATATATGAGTTATCTTCGATTAATTTGGAATATTTTGAGGAAGTGTATACCGGCTACGGCGTCTCAAAATGGACAAACATGTTAAAGCGTAGGTATTTTAAGGGAGTATGCAAGCGCTCTCGTTCGGTTCAGCTGAACCGAAGCACGACTTTATTGACAATATGATCTAGTAAATAAAAAAACATGACAAATACATTTTCTTTTCCATGTTACACCTGCAATTTTAAACAAAACAAGGGACTTGAAATACCTTACTTAAAAACTTGGAGCTCAGAAATCCAAGTACTGGAATAAGGTCCTACCTTGAAAATTTCCTCAATTTGGTGCTTGAAAAATTATTGTAATTATTGTAGCCAATTTATAAGTTCTCCTGCTCCCTTATAATTATCTTTGATTTCATTTTTGATCCGTTTTTCTTTTTTGGTGAGAGATGTGACCAGTTTTGTTTGTTTCTCGTCGCTTCATTTGAAGGGTGTTAATTCAGCTTCTCCGTTGTGGTAAAACCACGTTGCTGTTTTTATGAGGATCACAGCATCTACATGTTGGCTTCGACTTTGATTTCCATGCAAATCCTTCCATTATAAAAAGGAACCTGCTTTTTTTGGGGTAACTTTCTCATTAATAAAACAGCGATGGTGTGATTCAACTGGAGAGATTAATGCTACCTCTATTCATGGTTTTTGTGTGCCTGCGTCGACCACATAGGATACAAAAAAATAGCCATGCGTCCAATTTATTTAGTCAGGCAATGGCCACATTACTCTCACATAGTTTAGAATGTAATAATAATTTGAATATCAATGTGTTGTCATGGTTTTTTGAGGGAGGGGGGGGGGTCTACATTGAGTGTACAAAACATTAGGAACACCCTCCTAATATTAAGTTGCACCCCATTTTGCCCTTATATCAGTGTCAATTCATCGGGGCATGGACTATACAAGGTGTTGAAAGCGTTCCACAGGGATACTGGCCCATGTTGACTCCAATGCTTCCCACTCCAATGCTTCCCACTCCAATGCTTCCCACTCCAATGCTTCCCACTTCAATGCTTCCCACTCCAATGCTTCCCACTCCAATGCTTCCCACTCCAATACTCCAATGCTTCCCACTCCAATGCTTCCCACTCCAAGGCTTCCCACAGTTGTGTCCAGTTGGATGGATGTCCTTTGGGTGGTGGACCATTCTTGATACACACAGGAAACTGTTGAGTGTGGAAAAACCCAGCAGTGTTGCAGTTCTTGACACAAACCAGTGCTTCTGGCACCTACTTACAAACCCCGTTCAAATGCACTTGTATATGTCGCCTTGCCCATTCACCCTATGAATGGCACACATACAAAATCCATGTCTCAATTACCTCAAGGCATACAAATACTTATAACATTGTATAATATTGAGGTCCTTAAAAATCACAATTAAGTGCTTAAAGTCCCTGAAAGTCCTTGAATTTGACCTGCCAATGTCTGTATGAACCCTGCTTAAAGGATGTATAGACCTAGACCTGTGTTGTTGTAAAGGATGTATAGTCCTAGACCTGTGTTGTTGTATAGACCTAGACCTGTGTTGTTGTATAGGATGTATAGACCTAGACCTGTGTGTTGTTGTATAGTCCTAGACCTGTGTTGTTGTATAGGATGTATAGACCTAGACCTGTGTTGTTGTATAGGATGTATAGTCCTAGACCTGTGTTGTTGTATAGGATGTATAGACCTAGACCTGTGTGTTGTTGTATAGTCCTAGACCTGTGTTGTTGTATAGGATGTATAGACCTAGACCTGTGTTGTTGTATAGGATGTATAGTCCTAGACCTGTGTTGTTGTATAGGATGTATAGACCTAGACCTGTGTGTTGTTGTATAGTCCTAGACCTGTGTTGTTGTAAAGGATGTATAGACCTAGACCTGTGTTGTTGTATAGGATGTATAGTCCTAGACCTGTGTTGTTGTATAGGATGTATAGACCTAGACCTGTGTGTTGTTGTATCGTCCTAGACCTGTGTTGTTGTATAGGATGTATAGTCCTAGACCTGTGTTGTTGTATAGGATGTATAGACCTAGACCTGTGTTGTTGTATAGGATGTATAGACCTAGACCTGTGTTGTTGTATAGGATGTATAGTCCTAGACCTGTGTTGTTGTATAGGATGTATAGACCTAGACCTGTGTGTTGTATAGTCCTAGACCTGTGTTGTTGTATAGTCCTAGACCTGTGTTGTTGTATAGTCCTAGACCTGTGTTGTTGTATAGTCCTAGACCTGTGTTGTTGTATAGTCCTAGACCTGTGTTGTTGTATAGGATGTATAGTCCTAGACCTGTGTTGTTGTATAGTCCTAGACCTGTGTTGTTGTATAGTCCTAGACCTGTGTTGTTGTATAGGATGTATAGTCCTAGACCTGTGTTGTTGTATAGTCCTAGACCTGTGTTGTTGTATAGTCCTAGACCTGTGTTGTTGTATAGGATGTATAGTCCTAGACCTGTTTTGTTGTCTAGGATGTATAGTCCTAGACCTGTGTTGTTGTATAGTCCTAGACCTGTGTTGTTGTATAGTCCTAGACCTGTGTTGTTGTATAGTCCTAGACCTGTGTTGTTGTATAGTCCTAGACCTGTGTTGTTGTATAGGATGTATAGTCCTAGACCTGTGCTGTTGTATAGTCCTAGACCTGTGTTGTTGTATAGTCCTAGACCTGTGTTGTTGTATAGGATGTATAGTCCTAGACCTGTGTTGTTGTATAGTCCTATACCTGTGTTGTTGTATAGTCCTAGACCTGTGTTGTTGTCTAGGATGTATAGTCCTAGACCTGTGTTGTTGTATAGTCCTAGACCTGTGTTGTTGTATAGGATGTATAGTCCTAGACCTGTGTTGTTGTAAAGGATGTATAGTCCTAGACCTGTGTTGTTGTAAAGCATGTATAGTCCTAGACCTGTGTTGTTGTATAGGATGTATAGTCCTAGACCTGTGTTGTTGTATAGTCCTAGACCTGTGTTGTTGTATAGGATGTATAGTCCTAGACCTGTGTTGTTGTATAGTCCTAGACCTGTGTTGTTGTATAGGATGTATAGTCCTAGACCTGTGTTGTTGTATAGGATGTATAGACCTAGACCTGTGTGTTGTATAGTCCTAGACCTGTGTTGTTGTATAGTCCTAGACCTGTGTTGTTGTATAGTCCTAGACCTGTGTTGTTGTATAGTCCTAGACCTGTGTTGTTGTATAGTCCTAGACCTGTGTTGTTGTATAGGATGTATAGTCCTAGACCTGTGTTGTTGTATAGTCCTAGACCTGTGTTGTTGTATAGTCCTAGACCTGTGTTGTTGTATAGGATGTATAGTCCTAGACCTGTGTTGTTGTATAGTCCTAGACCTGTGTTGTTGTATAGTCCTAGACCTGTGTTGTTGTATAGGATGTATAGTCCTAGACCTGTTTTGTTGTCTAGGATGTATAGTCCTAGACCTGTGTTGTTGTATAGTCCTAGACCTGTGTTGTTGTATAGTCCTAGACCTGTGTTGTTGTATAGTCCTAGACCTGTGTTGTTGTATAGGATGTATAGTCCTAGACCTGTGCTGTTGTATAGTCCTAGACCTGTGTTGTTGTATAGTCCTAGACCTGTGTTGTTGTATAGGATGTATAGTCCTAGACCTGTGTTGTTGTATAGTCCTATACCTGTGTTGTTGTATAGTCCTAGACCTGTGTTGTTGTCTAGGATGTATAGTCCTAGACCTGTGTTGTTGTATAGTCCTAGACCTGTGTTGTTGTATAGGATGTATAGTCCTAGACCTGTGTTGTTGTAAAGGATGTATAGTCCTAGACCTGTGTTGTTGTAAAGCATGTATAGTCCTAGACCTGTGTTGTTGTATAGGATGTATAGTCCTAGACCTGTGTTGTTGTATAGTCCTAGACCTGTGTTGTTGTATAGGATGTATAGTCCTAGACCTGTGTTGTTGTATAGTCCTAGACCTGTGTTGTTGTATAGGATGTATAGTCCTAGACCTGTGTTGTTGTATAGTCCTATACCTGTGTTGTTGTATAGGATGTATAGTCCTAGACCTGTGTTGTTGTATAGTCCTAGACCTGTGTTGTTGTATAGTCCTAGACCTGTGTTGTTGTATAGTCCTAGACCTGTGTTGTTGTATAGGATGTACAGTCCTAGACCTGTGTTGTTGTTGTATAGGATGTATAGTCCTATACCTGTGTGTTGTTGTATAGGATGTATAGTCCTAGACCTGTGTTGTTGTCTAGGATGTATAGTCCTAGACCTGTGTGTTGTTGTATAGGATGTATAGTCCTGTACCTGTGTGTTGTTGTATAGGGTGTATAGTCCTAGACCTGTGTTGTTGTCTAGGATGTATAGTCCTATACCTGTGTTGTTGTATAGTCCTAGACCTGTGTTGTTGTATAGGATGTATAGTCCTAGACCTGTGTTGTTGTAAAGCATGTATAGTCCTAGACCTGTGTTGTTGTCTAGGATGAATAGTCCTATACCTGTGTTGTTGTATAGTCCTAGACCTGTGTTGTTGTTGTTGTTGTTGTAAAGCATGTATAGTCCTAGACCTGTGTTGTTGTCTAGGATGTATAGTCCTATACCTGTGTTGTTGTATAGTCCTAGACCAGTGTTGTTGTAAAGGATGTATAGTCCTAGACCTGTGTTGTTGTCTAGGATGTATAGTCCTAGACCTGTGTTGTTGTATAGGATGTATAGTCCTAGACCTGTGTTGTTGTATAGGATGTATAGACCTAGACCTGTGTGTTGTTGTATCGTCCTAGACCTGTGTTGTTGTATAGGATGTATAGTCCTAGACCTGTGTTGTTGTATAGGATGTATAGACCTAGACCTGTGTTGTTGTATAGGATGTATAGACCTAGACCTGTGTTGTTGTATAGGATGTATAGTCCTAGACCTGTGTTGTTGTATAGGATGTATAGACCTAGACCTGTGTGTTGTATAGTCCTAGACCTGTGTTGTTGTATAGTCCTAGACCTGTGTTGTTGTATAGTCCTAGACCTGTGTTGTTGTATAGTCCTAGACCTGTGTTGTTGTATAGTCCTAGACCTGTGTTGTTGTATAGGATGTATAGTCCTAGACCTGTGTTGTTGTATAGTCCTAGACCTGTGTTGTTGTATAGTCCTAGACCTGTGTTGTTGTATAGGATGTATAGTCCTAGACCTGTGTTGTTGTATAGTCCTAGACCTGTGTTGTTGTATAGTCCTAGACCTGTGTTGTTGTATAGGATGTATAGTCCTAGACCTGTTTTGTTGTCTAGGATGTATAGTCCTAGACCTGTGTTGTTGTATAGTCCTAGACCTGTGTTGTTGTATAGTCCTAGACCTGTGTTGTTGTATAGTCCTAGACCTGTGTTGTTGTATAGGATGTATAGTCCTAGACCTGTGTTGTTGTATAGTCCTAGACCTGTGTTGTTGTATAGTCCTAGACCTGTGTTGTTGTATAGGATGTATAGTCCTAGACCTGTGTTGTTGTATAGTCCTATACCTGTGTTGTTGTATAGTCCTAGACCTGTGTTGTTGTCTAGGATGTATAGTCCTAGACCTGTGTTGTTGTATAGTCCTAGACCTGTGTTGTTGTAAAGGATGTATAGTCCTAGACCTGTGTTGTTGTAAAGCATGTATAGTCCTAGACCTGTGTTGTTGTATAGGATGTATAGTCCTAGACCTGTGTTGTTGTATAGTCCTAGACCTGTGTTGTTGTATAGGATGTATAGTCCTAGACCTGTGTTGTTGTATAGTCCTAGACCTGTGTTGTTGTATAGGATGTATAGTCCTAGACCTGTGTTGTTGTATAGTCCTAGACCTGTGTTGTTGTATAGGATGTATAGTCCTAGACCTGTGTTGTTGTATAGTCCTAGACCTGTGTTGTTGTATAGGATGTATAGTCCTAGACCTGTGTTGTTGTATAGTCCTATACCTGTGTTGTTGTATAGGATGTATAGTCCTAGACCTGTGTTGTTGTATAGTCCTAGACCTGTGTTGTTGTATAGTCCTAGACCTGTGTTGTTGTATAGTCCTAGACCTGTGTTGTTGTATAGGATGTATAGTCCTAGACCTGTGTTGTTGTTGTATAGGATGTATAGTCCTATACCTGTGTGTTGTTGTATAGGATGTATAGTCCTAGACCTGTGTTGTTGTCTAGGATGTATAGTCCTAGACCTGTGTGTTGTTGTATAGGATGTATAGTCCTGTACCTGTGTGTTGTTGTATAGGGTGTATAGTCCTAGACCTGTGTTGTTGTCTAGGATGTATAGTCCTATACCTGTGTTGTTGTATAGTCCTAGACCTGTGTTGTTGTATAGGATGTATAGTCCTAGACCTGTGTTGTTGTAAAGCATGTATAGTCCTAGACCTGTGTTGTTGTCTAGGATGAATAGTCCTATACCTGTGTTGTTGTATAGTCCTAGACCTGTGTTGTTGTTGTTGTTGTTGTAAAGCATGTATAGTCCTAGACCTGTGTTGTTGTCTAGGATGTATAGTCCTATACCTGTGTTGTTGTATAGTCCTAGACCAGTGTTGTTGTAAAGGATGTATAGTCCTAGACCTGTGTTGTTGTCTAGGATGTATAGTCCTAGACCTGTGTTGTTGTATAGGATGTATAGTCCTAGACCTGTGTTGTTGTATAGGATGTATAGACCTAGACCTGTGTGTTGTTGTATCGTCCTAGACCTGTGTTGTTGTATAGGATGTATAGTCCTAGACCTGTGTTGTTGTATAGGATGTATAGACCTAGACCTGTGTTGTTGTATAGGATGTATAGACCTAGACCTGTGTTGTTGTATAGGATGTATAGTCCTAGACCTGTGTTGTTGTATAGGATGTATAGACCTAGACCTGTGTGTTGTATAGTCCTAGACCTGTGTTGTTGTATAGTCCTAGACCTGTGTTGTTGTATAGTCCTAGACCTGTGTTGTTGTATAGTCCTAGACCTGTGTTGTTGTATAGTCCTAGACCTGTGTTGTTGTATAGGATGTATAGTCCTAGACCTGTGTTGTTGTATAGTCCTAGACCTGTGTTGTTGTATAGTCCTAGACCTGTGTTGTTGTATAGGATGTATAGTCCTAGACCTGTGTTGTTGTATAGTCCTAGACCTGTGTTGTTGTATAGTCCTAGACCTGTGTTGTTGTATAGGATGTATAGTCCTAGACCTGTTTTGTTGTCTAGGATGTATAGTCCTAGACCTGTGTTGTTGTATAGTCCTAGACCTGTGTTGTTGTATAGTCCTAGACCTGTGTTGTTGTATAGTCCTAGACCTGTGTTGTTGTATAGGATGTATAGTCCTAGACCTGTGTTGTTGTATAGTCCTAGACCTGTGTTGTTGTATAGTCCTAGACCTGTGTTGTTGTATAGGATGTATAGTCCTAGACCTGTGTTGTTGTATAGTCCTATACCTGTGTTGTTGTATAGTCCTAGACCTGTGTTGTTGTCTAGGATGTATAGTCCTAGACCTGTGTTGTTGTATAGTCCTAGACCTGTGTTGTTGTAAAGGATGTATAGTCCTAGACCTGTGTTGTTGTAAAGCATGTATAGTCCTAGACCTGTGTTGTTGTATAGGATGTATAGTCCTAGACCTGTGTTGTTGTATAGTCCTAGACCTGTGTTGTTGTATAGGATGTATAGTCCTAGACCTGTGTTGTTGTATAGTCCTAGACCTGTGTTGTTGTATAGGATGTATAGTCCTAGACCTGTGTTGTTGTATAGTCCTATACCTGTGTTGTTGTATAGGATGTATAGTCCTAGACCTGTGTTGTTGTATAGTCCTAGACCTGTGTTGTTGTATAGTCCTAGACCTGTGTTGTTGTATAGTCCTAGACCTGTGTTGTTGTATAGGATGTATAGTCCTAGACCTGTGTTGTTGTTGTATAGGATGTATAGTCCTATACCTGTGTGTTGTTGTATAGGATGTATAGTCCTAGACCTGTGTTGTTGTCTAGGATGTATAGTCCTAGACCTGTGTGTTGTTGTATAGGATGTATAGTCCTATACCTGTGTGTTGTTGTATAGGATGTATAGTCCTAGACCTGTGTTGTTGTCTAGGATGTATAGTCCTATACCTGTGTTGTTGTATAGTCCTAGACCTGTGTTGTTGTATAGGATGTATAGTCCTAGACCTGTGTTGTTGTAAAGCATGTATAGTCCTAGACCTGTGTTGTTGTCTAGGATGAATAGTCCTATACCTGTGTTGTTGTATAGTCCTAGACCTGTGTTGTTGTATAGGATGTATAGTCCTAGACCTGTGTTGTTGTAAAGCATGTATAGTCCTAGACCTGTGTTGTTGTCTAGGATGAATAGTCCTATACCTGTGTTGTTGTATAGTCCTAGACCTGTGTTGTTGTTGTTGTTGTTGTTGTAAAGCATGTATAGTCCTAGACCTGTGTTGTTGTCTAGGATGTATAGTCCTAGACCTGTGTTGTTGTATAGGATGTATAGTCCTAGACCTGTGTTGTTGTATAGGTTGTATAGTCCTAGACCTGTGTTGTTGTATAGTCCTAGACCTGTGTTGTTGTATAGGATGTATAGTCCTAGACCTGTGTTGTTGTATAGTCCTAGACCTGTGTTGTTGTATAGGATGTATAGTCCTAGACCTGTGTTGTTGTATAGTCCTAGACCTGTGTTGTTGTATAGGTTGTATAGTCCTAGACCTGTGTTGTTGTATAGGATGTATAGTCCTAGACCTGTGTTGTTGTATAGGTTGTATAGTCCTAGACCTGTGTTGTTGTCTAGGATGTATAGTCATATACCTGTGTGTTGTTGTATAGGGTGTATAGTCCTAGACCTGTGTTGTTGTCTAGGATGTATAGTCCTAGACCTGTGTTGTTGTCTAGGATGTATAGTCCTAGACCTGTGTTGTTGTATAGGATGTATAGTCCTAGACCTGTGTTGTTGTATAGGATGTATAGTCCTAGACTTGTGTTGTTGTATAGGATGTATAGTCCTAGACCTGTGTTGTTGTATAGTCCTAGACCTGTGTTGTTGTATAGGATGTATAGTCCTAGACCTGTGTTGTTGTATAGTCCTAGACCAGTGTTGTTGTAAAGGATGTATAGTCCTAGACCTGTGTTGTTGTATAGTCCTAGACCAGTGTTGTTGTAAAGGATGTATAGTCCTAGACCTGTGTTGTTGTCTAGGATGTATAGTCCTAGACCTGTGTTGTTGTATAGGATGTATAGTCCTAGACCTGTGTTGTTGTATAGGATGTATAGTCCTAGACCTGTGTTGTTGTATAGGATGTATAGTCCTAGACCTGTGTTGTTGTATAGTCCTAGACCTGTGTTGTTGTATAGGATGTATAGTCCTAGACCTGTGTTGTTGTATAGTCCTAGACCTGTGTTGTTGTATAGGATGTATAGTCCTAGACCTGTGTTGTTGTATAGTCCTATACCTGTGTTGTTGTATAGGATGTATAGTCCTAGACCTGTGTTGTTGTATAGTCCTAGACCTGTGTTGTTGTATAGTCCTAGACCTGTGTTGTTGTATAGTCCTAGACCTGTGTTGTTGTATAGGATGTATAGTCCTAGACCTGTGTTGTTGTTGTATAGGATGTATAGTCCTATACCTGTGTGTTGTTGTATAGGATGTATAGTCCTAGACCTGTGTTGTTGTCTAGGATGTATAGTCCTAGACCTGTGTGTTGTTGTATAGGATGTATAGTCCTATACCTGTGTGTTGTTGTATAGGATGTATAGTCCTAGACCTGTGTTGTTGTCTAGGATGTATAGTCCTATACCTGTGTTGTTGTATAGTCCTAGACCTGTGTTGTTGTATAGGATGTATAGTCCTAGACCTGTGTTGTTGTAAAGCATGTATAGTCCTAGACCTGTGTTGTTGTCTAGGATGAATAGTCCTATACCTGTGTTGTTGTATAGTCCTAGACCTGTGTTGTTGTTGTTGTTGTTGTTGTAATGCATGTATAGTCCTAGACCTGTGTTGTTGTCTAGGATGTATAGTCCTATACCTGTGTTGTTGTATAGTCCTAGACCAGTGTTGTTGTAAAGGATGTATAGTCCTAGACCTGTGTTGTTGTCTAGGATGTATAGTCCTAGACCTGTGTTGTTGTATAGGATGTATAGTCCTAGACCTGTGTTGTTGTATAGGATGTATAGTCCTAGACCTGTGTTGTTGTATAGGTTGTATAGTCCTAGACCTGTGTTGTTGTATAGTCCTAGACCTGTGTTGTTGTATAGGATGTATAGTCCTAGACCTGTGTTGTTGTATAGTCCTAGACCTGTGTTGTTGTATAGGATGTATAGTCCTAGACCTGTGTTGTTGTATAGTCCTAGACCTGTGTTGTTGTATAGTCCTAGACCTGTGTTGTTGTATAGGATGTATAGTCCTAGACCTGTGTTGTTGTATAGGTTGTATAGTCCTAGACCTGTGTTGTTGTCTAGGATGTATAGTCATATACCTGTGTGTTGTTGTATAGGGTGTATAGTCCTAGACCTGTGTTGTTGTCTAGGATGTATAGTCCTAGACCTGTGTTGTTGTATAGTCCTAGACCTGTGTTGTTGTATAGGATGTATAGTCCTAGACCTGTGTTGTTGTAAAGGATGTATAGTCCTAGACCTGTGTTGTTGTATAGGATGTATAGACCTAGACCTGTGTTGTTGTATAGGATGTATAGTCCTAGACCTGTGTTGTTGTAGAGGATGTATAGTCCTAGACCTGTGTTGTTGTATAGGATGTATAGACCTAGACCTGTGTTGTTGTATAGGTTGTATAGTCCTAGACCTGTGTTGTTGTATAGGATGTATAGTCCTAGACCTGTGTTGTTGTAAAGGATGTATAGTCCTAGACCTGTGTTGTTGTATAGGATGTATAGTCCTAGACCTGTGTTGTTGTTGTTGTTGTAAAGCATGTATAGTCCTAGACCTGTGTTGTTGTCTAGGATGTATAGTCCTAGACCTGTGTTGTTGTATAGTCCTAGACCTGTGTTGTTGTCTAGGATGTATAGTCCTAGACCTGTGTTGTTGTTGTATAGGATGTATAGTCCTAGACCTGTGTTGTTGTTGTTGTCTAGGATGTATAGACCTAGACCTGTGTTGTTGTTGAATAGGATGTATAGTCCTAGACCTGTGTTGTTGTCTAGGATGTATAGTCCTAGACCTGTGTTGTTGTATAGTCCTAGACCTGTGTTGTTGTCTAGGATGTATAGTCCTAGACCTGTGTTGTTGTTGTATAGGATGTATAGTCCTAGACCTGTGTTGTTGTTGTTGTCTAGGATGTATAGACCTAGACCTGTGTTGTTGTATAGGATGTATAGTCCTAGACCTGTGTTGTTGTATAAGATGTATAGTCCTAGACCTGTGTTGTTGTAAAGGATGTATAGTCCTAGACCTGTGTTGTTGTATAGGATGTATAGTCCTAGACCTGTGTTGTTGTTGAATAGGATGTATAGTCCTAGACCTGTGTTGTTGTTGAATAGGATGTATAGTCCTAGACCTGTGTTGTTGTAAAGGATGTATAGTCCTAGACCTGTGTTGTTGTATAGGATGTATAGACCTAGACCTGTGTTGTTGTATAGGTTGTATAGTCCTAGACCTGTGTTGTTGTATAGGATGTATAGTCCTAGACCTGTGTTGTTGTCTAGGATGTATAGTCCTAGACCTGTGTTGTTGTATAGTCCTAGACCTGTGTTGTTGTCTAGGATGTATAGTCCTAGACCTGTGTTGTTGTTGTATAGGATGTATAGTCCTAGACCTGTGTTGTTGTTGTTGTCTAGGATGTATAGACCTAGACCTGTGTTGTTGTTGAATAGGATGTATAGTCCTAGACCTGTGTTGTTGTCTAGGATGTATAGTCCTAGACCTGTGTTGTTGTATAGTCCTAGACCTGTGTTGTTGTCTAGGATGTATAGTCCTAGACCTGTGTTGTTGTTGTATAGGATGTATAGTCCTAGACCTGTGTTGTTGTTGTTGTCTAGGATGTATAGACCTAGACCCGTGTTGTTGTATAGGATGTATAGTCCTAGACCTGTGTTGTTGTATAAGATGTATAGTCCTAGACCTGTGTTGTTGTAAAGGATGTATAGTCCTAGACCTGTGTTGTTGTATAGGATGTATAGTCCTAGACCTGTGTTGTTGTTGAATAGGATGTATAGTCCTAGACCTGTGTTGTTGTATAGGTGGAGTTATAGAACAATTTGAATATATTCCTCTAAGTACACATGTAGAACTGCATGACAATCTGTTTTATTTTTTTGTTTCAAATCATTTTGAAATGTTGATCTCAATGTCACACATTGTCCCTATTATTTATTTAAAAAAATATCCATATACACTCAGTGGTCAGTATATTAGGTACACCCTTCTGGTACCGGGTCCGACCACCCTTTGCCTCCACAATAGCCTGAATTCTTTAGGGTATGGCGTTCAATCGTTGCTTAATTGATATCAAGAGACTTACCGTGTACAAGGAAAACATTCCCCACACCATTACATCACCGCCAACCAGCCTGTACCGTCGACATCGGGCAGAATGGAGCCATGTTGTTTATGCATAAATCCTGACTCTGCCATCAGCATGAAGCAACAGGTCATGATCCGACACGCAGCTCTGCCGTCGTCAGACCAGGCAATGTTTTTCCACTCCTCAATTGTCCAGTGTTGTCCATGTGTTGGCTGACCAGAGAGCTGTTTCTTCTTGTTTTTATGCGATAGTCTTGGAACCCATTGTGGTCGTAATGCTGCAAACAGCCCATCTGTGACAAGGATCGATGAGTTCTGAGATGCCGTTCTGAGATGTCGTTCTGAGATGTCGTTCTGAGATGTCGTTCTGAGATGTCGTTCTGAGATGCCGTTCTGAGATGCCGTTCTGAGATGTCGTTCTGAGATGCCGTTCTGAGATGCCGTTCTGAGATGTCGTTCTGAGATGTCGTTCTGAGATGTCGTTCTGAGATGTCGTTCTGAGATGTCGTTCTGAGATGTCGTTCTGAGATGCCGTTCTGAGATGCCGTTCTGAGATGTCGTTCTGAGATGCCGTTCTGAGATGTCGTTCTGAGATGCCGTTCTGAGATGCCGTTCTGAGATGCCGTTCTGAGATGCCGTTCTGAGATGCCGTTCTGAGATGCCGTTCTGAGATGCCGTTCTGAGATGTCGTTCTGAGATGCCGTTCTGAGATGTCGTTCTGAGATGCCGTTCTGAGATGCCGTTCTGAGATGCCGTTCTGAGATGTCGTTCTGAGATGCCGTTCTGAGATGCCGTTCTGAGATGCCGTTCTGAGATGCCGTTCTGAGATGCCGTTCTGAGATGTCGTTCTGAGATGCCGTTCTGAGATGCCGTTCTGAGATGCCGTTCTGAGATGCCGTTCTGAGATGTCGTTCTGAGATGCCGTTCTGAGATGTCGTTCTGAGATGCCGTTCTGCACACCACTGTTGTACTGCGCCGTTATTTGTCTGTTTGTGGCCCTGCCCGTTGCCTTGTACGACTCTTGCCGTTCTCCTTCGACCTCTCTCATCAACGGGCTGTTTTCGCCCACAGGACTGCCGCTGACTGGATGTTTTTTGTTTGTTTGTCGCACCGTTCTCGGTAAACCCTTAGCCATTGCTGTGCCTGAAAAGCCCAGAAAGGCGACCGTTTCTGAGATACTGGATCCGGCTCACCTGGCACCGACGATCATCCCACGCTCAAAGTCTCTTAGGTCCCTCGTTTTGCCCATTCTAACTTTCAATCGAACAGTAACTGAATGCCTCAATGCCTGCTTTTTAAACATTTTTAATTGTATTTTATTATACATACAAGCTTAGAAATACAAACAACAATTTACAGACAAAGACACAAATACAATGACTACATCTCACCTGTCCAGACCCGCATTCTCACACCCCCATCCCTAAATGCCTGCATGTAGGAGCGATCAATTTTCGTGAATGGGGTGGTGTACCTAATAAACGGTCCACCGAGTGTAAATTGGTCTGTGCATTTGAACAAAAGCATAAATACACTTATTTCAGTTTTGTATGTATAAACAGAATCACCTCTGCTGCACACGCTGCCACTGTATTGATTACCAAAAGTGATATAATATGAATGAGCAGGCAGCAGCATGTTCATTACATTGGTGACACCGAGCACAGGAAAAACACAACAAGCACAGCTTCGACATGTGATCTAACTGTGGATAGCTCAACCTAGTCTCAGAACATGTCGTATCATTCTGTATGGAAATCCGAGAGACTCCGAGAGATTTAGTATCATATCTTACGTTATGTATTCATTTGTGGATGTTCATCACCTATTTTGTATGTATGATATGTTACGAATTACTATTGCTATTATATGTTACGAATTTGCAAAACGTAGGATATATTATGAATTCTAGCTAGGTGGCTAACGTTAGCTAGCTCGCTAACTTTAAGCTAGGCTAGGGGTTATGTTCAAGAGTTAGGTTAAAGGGTTAAGGTGAGGTGAGGGGTTAGCTAACATGCTACGTAGTTTCAACGTAGGTAAAATGTAGTAAGTAGTTTAAAAGCTGCTGAAATGCTAAAGTTGGCCGTGATGAGATTTGAATTGCCAACATTTGGGTTGCTAGACGTTCGCATTATACGCCCACCCAACCACCCTACTTTCGTTTATGCTTTAAGTAACCATCTGTTTTATATAACTGTACCAACCGGAACATGTCATACTAAATGCATTGTCTCGAATTTACCTACAGAATAATACGCAATGCTCTGAGACCAGGTTGGATAGCTAACTAGCATAATGTCACAATCAGGGTTGGGGAGTAACGGATTGCATGTAATGGATTAACAAACAATTAACTGTAATCTGTTACTTTACCAGCAAAAATATTGTAATCGGATTACAGATACTTTAGAAAAACTAGATGATTACTTGTAGGAGTACTTTTATATTCAGAAAATATGTTTGCTCAAAAAACATTTGACACCATTCTTTTGTTCTCATTGACATTCAAATCAGCAGTGAATTGTTTTCAGTCTGAGCGAGGCTGACCACAAGTCAGAGACCACCACCACTATGATGCTCACACACCAATGCGTTTGCTGGATCTCAGGAAAAGAGCATGAATAGGCTTTTGTAAGGCTACAGTTCAATACATGTCTTCCAATGGTGTGACTGCTGTCGGCATCCAAAGATTATCCAGCTTCAATGAAGGCTTGGAGGTAAGGATGACGAGCTGGGGTTTAGCCAACGGCCGATATGGATTTAATTTATTACTGAGCTCTACACAGCGCATTGATGTGAATCATACTGCAGCTCTCTCATTTAGGTTTTTTTTTGAGCCTTTCGGATTGTGGTTGTTGTGGATGGCTGTTCACAAATGTATGTTTATTTCAACCAAATAAATGGTTGAATTAAATACATGTAAGCTTCGTATCAATCATTGTTTTTGCGACATTGTTTTTTGGTGTATTCATTAAGGAAACCGTTTACCGTTTTAAGAACCAAATGGAAGCAAACAGAACAAAACAAGAGTTTTTCTATTGGACAAATTCAGGTAGGTCCCTCCCGGTTTCGTTCCGTTTGCTTCCGTTTAAGAAACGCTTTGCAACAGAATCGGCATAATGAATATGCCCCAGTGGACAGCCAATATAAAATGTGCTCATTATGCAACAGCTGTGTAGTTCAGATCCCAGCCTATTGAATAAAAGTTTGAGGGAGCTCCTACCTTCTTTAACTCCCCCAATGGTATTGTGCTCCAGCCTGTCAAAAAACAAGTTTAATTTAAGAAGACCACGATTGGGGCTTTTATTGCTCAATCTAATTCGTGCTGATTTAATAAATAAACAAATTCCATAGGCCTAATGGAAACATGCTCAAACTTGCACAATTTTTATGGACTTAAACAGCAGTTTAAACAAAGCATGCCATTCCAAGAGCAGCGTTTATTTTCTCAACTCAAAGCAATGAGCCATGGTGGAAAAAGTACCCAATTGCCATAGTTGAGTAAAAGTAAAGATACCTTAATAGAAAACGACTCAAGTAAAAGTGAAAGTCACCCAGTAAAATACTAAATGAGAGAGAAGTCTAAAAGTATTTGATTTCAAATGTACTTCAGTATAAATAATTTCAGCGTTTGGGTTAGGGTCAGGGTCAGGGTTAGGGTCAGGGTCAGGGTTAGGGTTAGGGTCAGGGTTAGGCGTAATGTTTTGGGGACCTGACCAAAACCATAGAGAAATGTGAGTCATAGATGAGGTGGCAGGTAGCCTAGTGGTTAGAGCGTTGGAAGAGTAAACGAAAGGTTGCAAGATCGAATCCCAGAGCTGACAAGGTAAAAATCTGTTGTTCTGCCCCTGAACAAGGCAGTGAACCCACTGTTCCTAGGCTGTCATTGAAAATAATAATTTGGTCTTAACTGACTTGCCTGGTTAAATAAAGATTCAATAGGTCTGTCATTCTCATTGAAAGCAAATCGAAGAAGCGGTCGATCACAGTTTCTATGGTTCTTAAACTTTGTCTGTTACTTTCAATTTTGTACACCAGCTTCAAACAGCTGAAAATTCTAGATTTTTGGTTTTAAAAAATATATTCACAGTGGTTTAGATGGTATAATGATTCTGCACACTATACATGCTTGATTTGTCACATAAAGTGAAATTAGGCAAACTATTAGAATTTTTGCAACAAGGAAATGGTGGAGCGATTTCTGCATAGTGCAGTTTGAAGGTTATTGTTAGGTCTAAAATCAGATTTTCTGACTTTGTGTCTGTGCCAGCTAGTGACTCGTCAGAGCTGCCTCAGCAAGATTCATGACAACAAAGAAAAACTCTAACCTGCACCTCCTTAAGGGGTAAATTTACATTTACATTTAAGTCATTTAGCAGACGCTCTTATCCAGAGCGACTTACAAATTGGTGCTTTCACCTTATGACATCCAGTGGAACAGTCACTTTACAATAGTGCATCTAAATCTTAAAAGGGGGGTGAGAAGGATTACTTATCCTATCCTAGGTATTCCTTAAAGAGGTGGGGTTTCAGGTGTCTCCGGAAGGTGGTGATTGACTCCGCTGTCCTGGCGTCGTGAGGGAGTTTGTTCCACCATTGGAACAAATGATCTAAAAGTAATAATCAGGATTACGTAATCAGATTACGTTACTGAGTTTGGGTAATCCGGTAAAGTACGTTACAAATTACGTTACTGTTTACAATTTTGGACAGGTGACAAGTAACTGTACCAGATTACATTTAATCTACCCAGCCCTGGTCTCAAAGAACGATGAGCTCGGCAGTAATTTGAGTTAGACTTGATTGGCATGCGAGCTAGTAAGCTCCTCCCGCCTCCTCCCTCCCACTCACTCACTGTCAAACTGTTTAATACCTGATAGATAGAGCCTGTTGTGTTCATTTCAACACCCCAGGATGGTCCATTTACTTTGTGTTGTGAAAATAATGTGATGCTGCAGTCCACCTCCCCAATAGCAAGCAATGTAATAGCTGGCAAGCGCTGGACGGCAGGCCGAATGCCAGGAGCTGCTGATGGCTAAGCAGTAGGTATCTGAACAGCTTGTTTTGAAAACAAACAAAAAAAAATGTAAACCGTAAAATGTATACAAATTAACCACACTTTTAAAGACATTTTAATCATAATCCTTGAATGTTATAATATATATGTTATTTTTATTTGATTATTTTTTTCTTTCACTTTTATCAACCAATTACAAAAGGGGCACCACTCCTAACGCCCTAATGGATGAGCTGCCACTGATTGTACTGTGTCATTACACAGTACTTGCTTTGATACCATATTTATATTACAGTAGGTGTACTGATTTTTACTAGGCACCGAGCTGCCTGTAAGCCACTATCAAATTCACAGTAACCCCTTTACAGTGTAATTACTCTTGATGTTATCAATTCAGATGAAGGACACACTAATTATCTTCACAATTAGTTAACAAGTGACTCATGATTACTGTCCCGTAGAGAGAGAGACAGAAACAGAGAGAGGGAGGGAGAGAGACAGAAACAGAGAGAGCGAGGGAGAGAGACAGAAACAGAGAGAGAGAGAGGGAGAGGGAGAGGGAGGGAGAGAGGGAGGGAGAGAGAGAGGGAGAGAGAGAGAGAGAGACAGAGACAGAGAGAGAGACAGAGACAGAGAGAGGGAGGGAGGGAGAGAGACAGAGAGAGGGAGGGAGAGGGAGAGAAACAGAGAGAGAGGGAGGGAGAGAGAGACAGAGAGAGGGAGGGAGAGGGGGAGAGGGAGAGAGAGACAGAGACAGAGAGAGGGAGGGAGAGACAAACAGAGAGAGGGAGGGAGAGATAGAGAGAGAGAGAGACAGAGAGAGGGAGGGAGAGAGAGAGAGAGGGAGGGAGACAGAGAGAGAGAGAGGGAGGGAGAGAGAGGGAGGGAGAGAGAGACAGAGACAGAGAGAGGGAGAGAGAGGGAGGGAGAGAGAGACAGAGACAGAGAGAGGGAGAGAGAGGGAGGGAGAGACAGGGAGGGAGAGAGAGAGAGAGAGACAGAGGCAGAGAGAGGGAGGGAGAGAGACAGAAACAGAGAGAGCGAGGGAGAGAGACAGAAACAGAGAGAGAGAGAGAGAGAGAGAGAGAGAGGGAGGGAGGGAGAGAGAGAGAGAGACAGAAACAGAGAGGAGAGAGACAGAGAGAGAGGGAGGAGGAGAGGAGAGAGAGAGAGAGAGAGAGAGAGAGAGAGAGACAGAGAGACAGAGAGAGGGAGGGAGGAGAGAGGAGGAGAGAGGAGGGAGAGAGAGACAGAGACAGAGAGAGGGAGAGAGAGACAGAGACAGAGAGAGGGAGGGAGAGAGAGACAGAGACAGGGAGGGAGAGAGAGAGAGAGAGACAGAGGCAGAGAGAGGGAGGGAGAGAGACAGAAACAGAGAGAGCGAGGGAGAGAGACAGAAACAGAGAGAGAGAGACAGAAACAGAGAGAGAGAGAGAGAGAGAG
>NC_068443.1:4749436-4774436 GCF_023373465.1 Oncorhynchus keta | reverse complement strand
AATAGTGGAGTCTACTATAAACACATTGTAATAGTGGGGTCTACTATAAACACATTGTAATAGTGGGGTCTACTATAAACACATTGTAATAGTGGGGTCTACTATAAACACATTGTAATAGTGGGGTCTACTATAAACACATTGTAATAGTGGGGTCTACTATAAACACATTGTAATAGTGGAGTCTACTATAAACACATTGTAATAGTGGGGTCTACTATAAACACATTGTAATAGTGGGGTCTACTATAAACACATTGTAATAGTGGGGTCTACTATAAACACATTGTAATAGTGGGGTCTACTATAAACACATTGTAATAGTGGGGTCTACTATAAACACATTGTAATAGTGGGGTCTACTATAAACACATTGTAATAGTGGAGTCTACTATAAACACATTGTAATAGTGGGGTCTACTATAAACACATTGTAATAGTGGGGTCTACTATAAACACATTGTAATAGTGGGGTCTACTATAAACACATTGTAATAGTGGGGTCTACTATAAACACATTGTAATAGTGGGGTCTACTATAAACACATTGTAATAGTGGGGTCTACTATAAACACATTGTAATAGTGGGGTCTACTATAAACACATTGTAATAGTGGGGTCTACTATAAACACATTGTAATAGTGGGGTCTACTATAAACACATTGTAATAGTGGGGTCTACTATAAACACATTGTAATAGTGGGGTCTACTATAAACACATTGTAATAGTGGGGTCTACTATAAACACATTGTAATAGTGGGGTCTACTATAAACACATTGTAATAGTGGGGTCTACTATAAACACATTGTAATATTGGGGTCTACTATAAACACATTGTAATAGTGGGGTCTACTATAAACACATTGTAATAGTGGGGTCTACTATAAACACATTGTAATAGTGGGGTCTCCTGAAACATTGTAATAGTGGGGTCTACTATAAACACATTGTAATAGTGGGGTCTACTATAAACACATTGTAATATTGGGGTCTACTATAAACACATTGTAATAGTGGGGTCTCCTGAAACATTGTAATAGTGGGGTCTACTATAAACACATTGTAATAGTGGGGTCTACTATAAACACATTGTAATAGTGGGGTCTACTATAAACACATTGTAATAGTGGGGTCTACTATAAACACATTGTAATAGTGGGGTCTACTATAAACACATTGTAATAGTGGGGTCTACTATAAACACATTGTAATAGTGGGGTCTACTATAAACACATTGTAATAGTGGGGTCTACTATAAACACATTGTAATAGTGGGGTCTACTATAAACACATTGTAATATTGGGGTCTACTATAAACACATTGTAATAGTGGGGTCTACTATAAACACATTGTAATATTGGGGTCTACTATAAACACATTGTAATAGTGGGGTCTACTATAAACACATTGTAATAGTGGGGTCTACTATAAACACATTGTAATAGTGGGGTCTACTATAAACACATTGTAATAGTGGGGTCTACTATAAACACATTGTAACAGAAGGTACAGAAGCTAGCTAGCTAACGGATCGCGTCCAAATGCCAGTCCTAAATGTTACCACACAATACGTCAGTGTTTTAAATTGTCACGCTGCTGCTGCCTTACAATGGGCTTTTGCAACACTCGCTAGCTAGCTTCTCCATAGTCCAAGCTATAGTAAGAGCGAGCTACATTTCACTGTCAGACAGGACACAAGTCAAACTGTAGCTGAGAAACTAATTGCTTGCTGGTTCAATGTGGAATCAACATATATTTCATATTTGAGATTTTTCAAAGTAGCCACCCTTTGCCTTGATGACAGCGTTGCACACTTTTGGTATTCTCTCAACCAGCTACATGAGGTAGTCACCTGGAATGCATTCCAGTTAACAGGTGTGCCTTCTTAAAAGTACATTTGTGGAATTTATTTCCTTCTCAGTGCGTTTGAGCCAATCAGTTGTGTTGTGACAAGGTAGGGGTGGTAAACAGAAGATAGTAGGGGTGGTGTACAGAAGATAGTAGGGGTGGTATACAGAAGATAGTAGGGGTGGTGTACAGAAGATAGTAGGGGTGGTGTACAGAAGATAGTAGGGGTGGTGTACAGAAGATAGTAGGGGTGGTATACAGAAGATAGTAGGGGTGGTGTACAGAAGATAGTAGGGGTGGTGTACAGAAGATAGTAGGGGTGGTATACAGAAGATAGTAGGGGTGGTGTACAGAATATAGTAGGGGTGGTATACAGAATATATAATAATAATAATATATGCCATTTAGCAGACGCTTTTATCCAAAGCGACTTACAGTCATGTGTGCATACATTCTACGTATGGGTGGTCCCGGGAATCGAACCCACTACCCTGGCGTTACAAGCGCCATGCTCTACCAACTGATAGTAGGGGTGGTGTACAGAAGATAGTAGGGGTGGTGTACAGAAGATAGTGGGGGTGGTGTACAGAAGATAGTAGGGGTGGTATACAGAAGATAGTAGGGGTGGTATACAGAAGATAGTAGGGGTGGTGTACAGAAGATAGTGGGGGTGGTGTACAGAAGATAGTAGGGGTGGTATACAGAAGATAGTAGGGGTGGTGTACAGAAGATAGTAGGGGTGGTATACAGAAGATAGTAGGGGTGGTGTACAGAAGATAGTAGGGGTGGTATACAGAAGATAGTAGGGGTGGTATACAGAAGATAGTAGGGGTGGTGTACAGGAGATAGTAGGGGTGGTGTACAGGAGGTAGTAGGGGTGGTGTACAGGAGATAGTAGGGGTGGTATACAGGAGATAGTAGGGGTGGTGTACAGAAGATAGTGGGGGTGGTGTACAGAAGATAGTAGGGGTGGTATACAGAAGATAGTAGGGGTGGTATACAGAAGATCTAAGGGGTGGTGTACAGAAGATAGTAGGGGTGGTGTACAGAAGATCTAAGGGGTGGTGTACAGAAGATAGTAGGGGTGGTGTACAGAAGATAGTAGGGGTGGTATACAGAAGATAGTAGGGGTGGTGTACAGAAGATAGTAGGGGTGGTATACAGAAGATAGTAGGGGTGGTATACAGAATATCTAAGGGGTGGTGTACAGAAGATAGTAGGGGTGGTGTACAGAAGATAGTAGGGGTGGTATACAGAAGATAGTAGGGGTGGTGTACAGAAGATAGTAGGGGTGGTATACAGAAGATAGTAGGGATGGTATACAGAATATAGTAGGGGTGGTATACAGAAGATAGTAGGGGTGGTATACAGAAGATAGTAGGGGTGGTATACAGAAGATAGTAGGGGTGGTGTACAGAAGATAGTAGGGGTGGGGTACAGGAGATAGTAGGGGTGGTGTACAGAAGATAGTAGGGGTGGTATACAGAAGATAGTAGGGGTGGTATACAGAAGATAGTAGGGGTGGGGTACAGGAGATAGTAGGGGTGGTATACAGAAGATAGTAGGGGTGGTATACAGAAGATAGTAGGGGTGGTATACAGAAGATAGTAGGGGTGGTATACAGAAGATGGTAGGGGTGGTATACAGAAGATCTAAGGGGTGGTGTACAGAAGATAGTAGGGGTGGTATACAGAAGATCTAAGGGGTGGTGTACAGAAGATAGTAGGGGTGGTGTACAGAAGATAGTAGGGGTGGTATACAGAAGATAGTAGGGGTGGTGTACAGAAGATAGTAGGGGTGGTATACAGAAGATAGTAGGGGTGGTATACAGAAGATAGTAGGGGTGGTATACAGAAGATAGTAGGGGTGGTGTACAGAAGATAGTAGGGGTGGTATACAGAAGATAGTAGGGGTGGTGTACAGAAGATAGTAGGGGTGGTGTACAGAAGATAGTAGGGGTGGTATAGAGAAGATAGTAGGGATGGTGTTCAGAAGATAGTAGGGGTGGTGTACAGAAGATTGTAAGGGGTGGTGTACAGAAGATAGTAGGGGTGGTATACAGAAGATCTAAGGGGTGGTGTACAGAAGATAGTAGGGGTGGTGTACAGAAGATAGTAGGGGTGGTATAGAGAAGATAGTAGGGGTGGTGTACAGAAGATAGTAGGGGTGGTATAGAGAAGATAGTAGGGGTGGTATACAGAAGATAGTAGGGGTGATGTACAGAAGATAGTCCTATTTGGTAAAAGACCATCTCAAATAAGCAAAGGGAAATGACAGTACATCATTATTCACTCTGCTGCAGAGGATGCATTCATTAGAGTTACCAGCCCCAGAAATTGCACCCTCAAGTAACAGACACGTCTCAACATCAACTGTTCAGAGGAGACTGTGTGAATCAGGCCCTCATGGTCGAATTGGTGCAAAGAAACCACTACTAAAGGACACCAATAATAAGAAGAGATTTGCTTGGGCCAAGAAACACAAGCAATGGACATTAGACCGGTGGAAATCGATCCTTTGGTCTGATGAGTCCAAATGTTGAGATTTTTAGTTCCAACTGCCGTGTCTTCGTGGGACGCAGAGTAGGTGAACAGCTGATCTCATCATGTGTAGTTTCCACCGTGAAGCATGGAGGAGGAGGTGTGGTGGTGTGGGGGTGCTTTGCTGGTGACACTGTCAGTGATTTATTTAGAATTCAAGGCACAATTAACCAGCATGGCTACCACAGCATTCTGCAGCAATACTCCATCCCATCTGGTTTGCGCTTAATGAGACTATCATTTTTTTTTTGTTGCAGAAAAATGACCCAGCACACCTCTAGGCTTTGTAGGTTCTATTTGACCAAGGAGGAGAGTGATGGAGTGCTGCATCAGATGACCTGGCCTCCATAATCACCCGACCTCAACCCAATTGCGATGGTTTGTGATGAGTTGGACCGCAGAGTGAAGGAAAAGCAGCCAACAAATGTTCAGCATATGTGGGAACTCCTTCAAGACTGTTGGAAAAGCATTCCTGGTGATGCTGGTTGAGAGAATGCCAAGTGTGTGCAAAACTGTCAAGGCATAGAGTGGCTACTTTGAAGAATCTCAAATATATTTTTATTTGTTATTTATACTCAAATCTCAAATATATTTTTATATGTTTAAAACTTTGGTTACTACATTATTCCATGTGCGTTATTTCATAGTTTTCTATGTCTTCACTATTATTCTACAATGTAGAAAATTGTAAAAAAGAAAGAAAGATCCTTGAATGAAGAGGCGTGTCCAAACTTTTTACTGGTACTCTACATTGACACCCCTGTAAATTAGTGGATTCAGCTATTTCAGACACTCCCGTTGCTGACAGGTGTGTAAAATTGAGGACACCGCCATGCAATCTCCATACACAAACATTGGCAGTAGTATGGCCCGCACTGAAAGCTCAATGACTCAACGTGGCACCGTCATCGGATGCAACCTTTCCAACAAGTCAGTTGGTCTAATCTACTGAAACATATTTATTATAGTGGGGGTCTGTTGAAATATATTCTGATGGGGTCCTGGCTCTTCACTCTGTTGGAACGGAGTATCTCTGATAAAAAATGTAAAAAGGCAATGATGCCAAAGAGTGAAATTGGCCACAGATGGAAGTAGCTAAGGTGATGGCTGACGATGATCCATGACTTAGTTTTTCCCAGAAAACACTCCTTATAGAAAGAAAAAAACACCCACATGATTTCACGTGAAATTTCACTTGTGAAAACGTGTTTTTTTTTTTGGAACACTTCACATATGATCACGTTTTCATGTTTAGTTTTATGTTCACATGTCGCTTTAGATGTTGTCACGTTATCAGATTAACTTCACATATGATCACGTTTTCATGTTTAGTTTTATGTTCACATGTCGCTTTAGATGTTGTCACGTTATCAGATTAACTTCACATAAGATCACGTTTTCATGTTTAGTTTTATGTTCACATGTCGCTTTAGATGTTGTCACGTTATCAGATTAACTTCACATAAGATCACGTTTTCATGTTTAGTTTTATGTTCACATGTCGCTTTAGATGTTGTCACGTTATCAGATTAACTTCACATAAGATCACGTTTTCATGTTTAGTTTTATGTTCACATGTCGCTTTAGATGTTGTCACGTTATCAGATTAACTTCACATAAGATCACGTTTTCATGTTTAGTTTTATGTTCACATGTCGCTTTAGATGTTGTCACGTTATCAGATTAACTTCACATATGATCACGTTTTCATGTTTAGTTTTATGTTCACATGTCGCTTTAGATGTTGTCACGTTATCAGATTAACTTCACATATGATCACGTTTTCATGTTTAGTTTTATGTTCACATGTCGCTTTAGATGTTGTCACGTTATCAGATTAACTTCACATATGATCACGTTTTCATGTTTAGTTTTATGTTCACATGTCGCTTTAGATGTTGTCACGTTATCAGATTAACTTCACATAAGATCACGTGATCATGTGAAATTCATGTTGTTTTGAAGACTGAGGAATATGTTATTTATCATAGGGCTACATACTATAGGCCAGAAAAAAACAAGGAGCAGGGGATATATCAGAGACTTGATGTTTCAGCGGCTTTTCTCAAGAAATATAATGTAAGTCAAACATCAAAGGTTTGATTGAAGTTCACAATGTGTTTGTCTGACATCTTCATGCGTCTCTTCAGATTGAGTTCAGACGACCAGTCGGTACTTTCATTCTTCGGAGGTGATGGATACGTTTCTATTTGCTTTGAGCTTTTCCTAATTCATCCATTGAGGTGCGTTAACTGTTTGGTGGTGGTTATGATTCACGAGTCGTTTGTCAAATGTGACATCACGTCTCAGGTATTTACATTGGATAAGGGCATTACAGGGTCAACACGAAGTTGTTTACTAGCTGACAGACCCAGGCAAACCCAGGCAAACTCGGGTCTCCTTTGTGTCACAACACTGTGTTTGGTTAGCCCGTTCAACTAAAACCTTGGCCTATAAGATCAGGTAGCCAAAATGTCCTCCTGAGATAGCAAGCCGTTGCTATGCAGGCTGTCTTAGGAGGATGTTCTGGCTAAAGGGAACTACTGTAACACAAAGTCTTCAGGTCTCATGGTTCCCTCTTCTATGTTACACTGACGTACGGTCACATTGTCTTTCCCACAGATGCTGTCCATTCAGATATGTGACATCATGCTGGAGATGGACAAGGAGAGAGAGACGTGCATGGCCCAGTTAGAAAACATGACAACAGGTAAATTCAGTAGTTTAGCATGTGTGTGTGTGTGTGTGTGTGTGTGTGTGCGTGCGTGCGTGTGTGTGTGTGTGTGTGTGCGCGCGTGCGTGTGTGTGTGTGTGCGTGTGTGTGCGTGCGTGCGTGTGCGTGTGTGTGTGTGCGTGTGTGTGTGTGTGTGTGCGTGCGTGCGTGCGTTATACCAGTTACATTACAGTATTTGGTATTTGTACATGTCCGTTAGTCATCTATAAGTTGTATCAATCAGTACTTTACCATGTACCACCTATAAAGAGTTTCACCACGTAACCTGTACGTCCCTTTTAGGTTTTATAAACAGTACATCTTCTCATGACTTTTACAAGCTATGTATTAGATTCATTCAGACAAACGTTCAACACAGTCGGATCCTGTAGTTAGAAGATGTAAACCATGTAGTTAGAAGATGTAAACCATGTTGCGCCTCTGTTCTTTAGTCTACTGGGTGCCTTGAGTAGCTTTGAAACGCAATAGATTCTCATCAACAATTTATCTGCAGAGATGTTATCCTCGTACAGTGTTTTTTTAATAGAGACACTCTGATGATGGATACTGACCAAATAAATTATGTAGTGCATAGTATTTTTCATTGTAGTGTTTTCGCTGAATTTAGTGTAGTATTTACTGTAGTGTTTGCTGTAGTACACTGTAGTATTTGCTGTAGTACACTGTAGTATATACTGTAGTATTTGCTGTAGTATTTGCTGTAGTACACTGTAGTATTTGCTGTAGTATTTACTGTAGTATGTGCTGTAGTATTTACTGTAGTATTTGATGTAGTACACTGTAGTATATACTGTAGTGTTTTCTGTAGTATACTGTAGTACTTACTGTAGTATTTGCTGTTGCACACTGTAGCATGTACTGTAGTATGTACTGTAGTATTTACAGTTAACTATAGTATAAATACTGTAGTAAAAGAAAACTGCAACATATACTATAGCAATTAATGTAGTGTTTTTTTTGCAGACTGTAGTACTGCAGTATGTTTTCATGTGGGAGAGTACTCCTACTGATGTATTGTTATGATATTAAAACATCATTGAACCATCCCGACAATATAATGCCTATCAACACCCAGTATATTAAGTCATAATTACCATTGTTATTAGGTAAGCTTTATATGAAGCATGATCTGGTATGTGATCATACAGTTTGTGATAGAATAGAGAAATGTTATTCTTGAACGGGGGAGGGGTTAGACTTTATTCACAATTGTGTCAAGCATCCCGAAGCTTGGTGATGCGATGTCATACCACACGTGGGTGACAACACTTACTGGTTGCGTCTGTAATGGCACCCAATTCATTACGTAGTGCACTACCAATGGCACCCGATTCATTACGTAGTGCACTACCAATGGCACCCAATTCATTACGTAGTGCACTACCAATGGCACCCGATTCATTACGTAGTGCACTACCAATGGCACCCAATTCATTACGTAGTGCACTACCAATGGCACCCAATTCATTACGTAGTGCACTACCAATGGCACCCAATTCATTACGTAGTGCACTACCAATGGCACCCAATTCATTACGTAGTGCACTACTTCTGACCAGGGCCCATAAGGTCCATGTAGGGAATAAGGGGGCCATTTGGGATGCACACACTCACTATTCCCCTGCCTTATTTATATATATATATATTTTAAAGTAATTTAGTATACATTATCATTTTAATTTAGATGCAGTTTCTTCCATTGTACACATTCTGTTGATTCCAACACAGAGATCCTCAGGGTAATAGGGCAAGGGGCAACTCGCAAATGGCCTTTTCAGACCATGAAGGTGGATTAAAAAGTGATTGCAGGTGCATTTCCTCCCTGTTGACAATTCTCTGCTTTCTCGACTTCGGTGTGAGAGCTCCAAAATACTCCATTGTTTTTACTGAGATATGAAACAAAATAATAGTATCAATAGCATCAGCCTATGACAGTGTTTTATGAAGCATTTAATGGGTTATTTAACAGTGTCTGCCTCTGATAGCAAAAGGTTTGAATCCATCGATAGAAAGTCATTTTTGAGATTTTTGTTTTAAGCCTTATCTCAAACTTTTTAGTTAAACTGAAACCTAACCTTAACAATTCAGAGTTGATGGCTAAACTTAATCTTAAAACACACCATGAAATGTGACGTTTGGAAAAAACATGTATGAACGTCTAATTCTGAGGCTGTGAGAGCTTGTTGGTTATTAAAGTTATGTGGCAAGACACTGGCCCATGTACAGATGTAGGATATTCATTTGATCACCCTGTTACATGAGAACTTTCTAGCAATGAAAGAAATGTAAAATGTGTAGTGTATTGGAGGTTTAAAAAGTTTTTAATTTCCACTTTGAGATTTCAGACTTGATCTTTCCCTTACTAAAAAAATATCAACCCCTACAAAAATGTCCATGAATTATTATCGACAAAAAAATTATAATTTCCTGTTGCTGCAGGATTATTTTCCTTCTGTAGCAAACTGGCTCCAATTAAGATCCTACATCTGTAGTTAACTCTATGTGATGTGACCTTAGATTTTACTGATTGGCTGTCCTAGAAACATACAAACATTCACAGTGTGGGTTAGTTTTTTCTGCACACAGGAGAACATGAATCATCTTTAATCTCTTTGTAAATGTGATCATCAATCACACAGGGTTTTCTAGAGCCTTTCTCTGTCTCTCTGTCTCTCTCTCTCTGTCTCTCTCTGTCTCTCTCTGTTTCTCTGTCTCTCTCTCTCTCTCTGTCTCTCTCTGTCTCTGTCTCACTCTGTCTCTCTCTCTCTGTCTATGTCTCTCTGTCTATGTCTCTGTCTCACTCTGTCTCTCTCTCTCTGTCTATGTCTCTCTGTCTATGTCTCTGTCTCACTCTGTCTCTCTCTCTGTCTGTCTGTCTCTCTCTCTCTGTCTCTCTGTCTATGTCTCTGTCTCTCTGTCTCTGTCTCTGTCTCTCTGTCTCTGTCTCTCTGTCTCTGTCTCTGTCTCTCTGTCTCTGTCTCTCTGTCTCTGTCTCTCTGTCTGTCTCTCTCTCTGTCTCTCTGTCTGTCTGTCTCTTTCTCTCTCCATCTACCTTTCCTCCTCTAATCCATATTTCTCTCGCTCTCCCCTTCTCTCCCCCTCCTCCTCCTCTCACTTGCCTCCCCCTCTCTCCTTCCCCCATCCCCACTCCCCTCTCTCCTTCTATGAGTTTGAACATCGTGAAGGAAAAGGACATAACTCTAAAAGGTTATCTCTGTTTTTAAGGCTTATCTTTGAGTGAGCACGTTGGTTATTATTTCAAGATCCCCCTCCTCCTCCTCCTCCCTCTCCTCCCCCTCCCTCCTTCCCCACCTCCCCCTCTCTCCCCCAGGTTGCAGTGGGACGTGGGACAAGGTGGCCTGCTGGCCCAGCGCCAATACAGGACAGGTGGTCACCATACCCTGCCCTGTCTACTTCTTATACTTGACCAACGATTTTATCATGGGTAAGACCCTGCGTGTGTTTGTGTGTGTATGTGTGTTTTTTTTGTGTCTGTGTGTGTTGTGTGTGTGTATGTGCATGCATGAATGGTGTGTGTGTGTGTGTGTGTTTTCATCAGACAGGTCAAATGAAAAGGTGCAGTCATGCATCATAGAATGGTGTAGGAGGTTGACTGATAAGGGGGAACTTCTGCGTGTTGTTACTACATCAACTTTGTGTGTACTATTGTACATCAACTTTGTGTGTACCATATCAACTTTGCGTGTACTACATCACACTTTGCGTGTACTACATCAACTTTGTGTGTACCATATCAACTTTGCGTGTACTACATCCCACTTTGCGTGTACTACAGCAACTTTGTGTGTACCATATCAACTTTGCGTGTACTACATCACACTTTGTGTGTACTACATCAACTTTGTGTGTACCATATCAACTTTGCGTGTACTACATCCCACTTTGCGTGTACTACATCAACTTTGTGTGTACCATATCAACTTTGCGTGTACTACATCCCACTTTGTGTGTACTACATCAACTTTGTGTGTACCATATCAACTTTGCGTGTACTACATCACACTTTGTGTGTACTACATCAACTTTGTGTGTACCATATCAACTTTGCGTGTACTACATCCCACTTTGCGTGTACTACATCAACTTTGTGTGTACCATATCAACTTTGCGTGTACTACATCCCACTTTGTGTGTACTACATCCCACTTTGTGTGTACTACATCAACTTTGTGTGTACCATATCAACTTTGCGTGTACTACATCCCACTTTGTGTGTACTACATCCCACTTTGTGTGTACCATATAAACTTTGCGTGTACTACATCCCACTTTGCGTGTACTACATCTCACTTTGCGTGTACTACATCCCACTTTGCGTGTACTACATCCCACTTTGCGTGTATTGCATCAATTACTTTTTAAAAAGGATGAAATTACTAATGAAGACCATTTTTTTAAGTGTCACAACATTCGATGATGCATTTCCCTTACTGCAACAGCAAACTGACAACAAGTACTGTATCTATTATTTTTACTCTTCCAAATCCCTGAGGAGAAAGACTAGATCCTAGAGACTTGGGAAGGGCAACCAGCAAAACATACAATATCATTCCCACACCACCCACCATTAACCACCACCCACCATTAACCACCACCCACCATTAACCACCACCCACCATTAACCACCACCCACCATTCCTTTCCTACCCACCATTAACCACCACCCACCATTCCTTTCCTACCCACCATTAACCACCACCCACCATTCCTTCACTACCCACCATTAACCACCACCCACCATTCCTTCACTACCCACCATTAACCACCACCCACCATTAACCACCACCCACCATTAACCACCACCCACCATTCCTTTCCTACCCACCATTAACCACCACCCACCATTCCTTCACTACCCACCATTAACCACCACCCACCATTCCTTCACTACCCACCATTAACCACCACCCACCATTCCTTTCCTACCCACCATTAACCACCACCCACCATTCCTTCCCTACCCACCATTAACCACCACCCACCATTCCTTCACGACCCACCATTAACCACCACCCACCATTCCTTCATTATCCACCATTAACCACCACCCACCATTCCTTTCCTACCCACCATTAACCACCACCCACCATTCCTTCACTACCCACCATTAACCACCACCCACCATTCCTTCACGACCCACCATTAACCACCACCCACCATTCCTTCACGACCCACCATTAACCACCACCCACCATTCCTTTCCTACCCACCATTAACCACCACCCACCATTCCTTCACTACCCACCATTAACCACCACCCACCATTAACCACCACCCACCATTCCTTCACTACCCACCATTAACCACCACCCACCATTCCTTCACGACCCACCATTAACCACCACCCACCATTCCTTCACGACCCACCATTAACCACCACCCACCATTCCTTGACCACCACCATTCCTTCAACACCCACCATTACACACCACCCACCATTCCTTTACTACTCACCATTAACCACCACCCACCATTCCTTTACTATCCACCATTAACCACCACCCACCATTCCTTCATTACCCACCATTAACCACCACCCACCATTCATTTCCTACCCACCATTACACACCACCCACCATTCCTTCAACACCCACCATTCCTTCACCACCCACCATTCCTTCACCACCCACCATTCCTTCACCACCCACCATTCCTTCACCACCCACCATTCCTTCACCACCCACCATTCCTTCATCACCCACCATTCCTGTCCTACCCACCATTCCTTCACCACCCACCATTCCTTCACCACCCACCATTCCTTCACCACCCACCATTCCTTCAACACCCACCATTCCTTCACCACCCACCATTCCTTCATCACCCACCATTCCTTCACCACCCACCATTCCTTTCCTACCCACCATTCCTTCACCACCCACCATTCCCTCACCACCCACCATTCCTTCATCACCCACCATTCCCTCACCACCATTCCCTCACCACCCACCATTCCTTCATCACCCACCATTCCCTCACCACCCACCATCTAATGTTGTATATGCCACCTACCGTTTGAATGGTTCTAATAATGAATTAGGATTCTTGTGGTTAGCATCAAGTAACAGGATTAAAACTGGCACAACACCCGGACCAAAACATTTTGATCTATGATGTTATGTTGAGAGGCAGTTTCCTCAGTTCCTCTGATTTTCCCAGGGCGGTGTTGTGTTGAACACTTCTCTCTCTCTCTCTCTCTCTCTCTCTCTCTCTCTCAGGAGAACTTTCACCTATGAGGAAATTTATTGGAAGTTGAAGTTGTGATCATTAATTACGTGTGGGAGAAATTGTTGGCTTAGGGAATATCTAGCTTAACGACAGGGACATGTTGTTTGAATTACGGAAAACATGCACACACTTTGCAGCGTTGAGAATACTTTATCTTCCCTTGATTGTCTTACTTCTCAACTGGTCATTAATTACAGCAGCTGTTTTTCCCTGTGTGTAGCTCTCTCCCTGTGTAGCTCTCTCCCTGTGTAGCTCTCTCTCCCTGTGTGTAGCTCTCTCTCCCTGTGTAGCTCTCTCTCCCTGTGTAGCTCTCTCTCCCTGTGTAGCTCTCTCCCTGTGTGTAGTTCTCTCCCTGTGTAGTTCTCTCCCTGTGTAGCTCTCTTCCTGTTTGTAGCTCTCTCCCTGTGTAGCTCTCTTCCTGTTTGTAGCTCTCTCCCTGTGTAGCTCTCTTCCTGTGTGTAGTTCTCTTCCTGTGTGTAGTTCTCTTCCTGTGTGTAGTTCTCTTCCTGTGTGTAGTTCTCTCACTGTGTGTAGCTCTCTCCCTGTGTGTAGTTCTCTCACTGTGTGTAGCTCTCTCCCTGTGTAGCTCTCTCCCTGTGTGTAGTTCTCTCCCTGTGTAGTTCTCTCCCTGTGTAGTTCTCTCCCTGTGTAGTTCTCTTCCTGTGTGTAGTTCTCTTCCTGTGTGTAGTTCTCTCACTGTGTGTAGTTCTCTCACTGTGTGTAGTTCTCTCCCTGTGTGTAGTTATCTTCCTGTGTGTAGTTCTCTCACTGTGTGTAGCTCTCTCCCTGTGTAGCTCTCTCCCTGTGTAGTTCTCTCCCTGTGTAGCTCTCTCACAGTGTGTAGTTCTCTTCCTGTGTAGTTCTCTTCCTGTGTGTAGTTCTCTCCCTGTGTAGTTCTCTCCCTGTGTAGTTCTCTTCCTGTGTGTAGTTCTCTCACTGTGTGTAGTTCTCTTCCTGTGTGTAGTTCTCTCCCTGTGTGTAGTTCTCTTCCTGTGTGTAGTTCTCTCACTGTGTGTAGTTCTCTCACTGTGTGTAGTTCTCTCCCTGTGTGTAGTTCTCTTCCTGTGTGTAGTTCTCTCACTGTGTGTAGCTCTCTCCCTGTGTAGTTCTCTCCCTGTGTAGCTCTCTCCCTGTGTAGTTCTCTCCCTGTGTAGCTCTCTCCCTGTGTAGCTCTCTCCCTGTGTAGCTCTCTCCCTGTGTAGTTCTCTCCCTGTGTAGCTCTCTCCCTGTGTAGCTCTCTCCCTGTGTAGCTCTCTCCCTGTGTAGCTCTCTCCCTGTGTAGCTCTCTCCCTGTGTAGTTCTCTCCCTGTGTAGCTCTCTCCCTGTGTAGCTCTCTCCCTGTGTAGTTCTCTCCCTGTGTAGCTCTCTCCCTGTGTAGTTCTCTCCCTGTGTAGCTCTCTCCCTGTGTAGCTCTCTCCCTGTGTAGTTCTCTCCCTGTGTAGCTCTCTCCCTGTGTAGCTCTCTCCCTGTGTAGTTCTCTCCCTGTGTAGCTCTCTCCCTGTGTAGTTCTCTCCCTCTGTAGCTCTCTCCCTGTGTAGCTCTCTTCCTCTGTAGCTCTCTCCCTGTGTAGTTCTATCCCTGTGTAGCTCTCTTCCTCTGTAGCTCTCTCCCTGTGTAGTTCTCTCCTGTGTAGTTCTCTCCCTGTGTAGCTCTCTCCCTGTGTAGTTCTCTCCCTGTGTAGTTCTCTCCCTGTGTAGCTCTCTCCCTGTGTAGTTCTCTCCCTCTGTAGCTCTCTCCCTGTGTAGCTCTCTCCCTCTGTAGCTCTCTCCCTGTGTAGTTCTCTCCCTCTGTAGCTCTCTCCCTGTGTAGCTCTCTCCCTCTGTAGCTCTCTCCCTGTGTAGCTCTCTCCCTGTGTAGCTCTCTCCCTGTGTAGCTCTCTCCCTCTGTAGCTCTCTCCCTCTGTAGCTCTCTCCCTGTGTAGCTCTCTCCCTGTGTAGCTCTCTCCCTCTGTAGCTCTCTCCCTGTGTAGTTCTCTCCCTGTGTAGCTCTCTCTCTGTGTAGTTCTCTCCCTCTGTAGCTCTCTCCCTGTGTAGTTCTCTCCCTCTGTAGATCTCTCTCTCTGTAGTTCTCTCCTCTGTAGCTCTCTCCCTGTGTAGCTCTCTCCCTGTGTAGCTCTCTGTGTAGCTCTCCCTGTGTAGCTCTCTCCCTCTGTAGCTCTCTCCCTGTGTAGTTCTCTCCCTCTGTAGCTCTCTCTCTGTGTAGTTCTCTCCCTCTGTAGCTCTCTCCTGTGTAGTTCTCTCCCTCTGTAGCTCTCTCCCTGTGTAGTTCTCTCCCTGTGTAGCTCTCTCCCTCTGTAGCTCTCTCCCTGTGTAGTTCTCTCCCTGTGTAGCTCTCTCCCTGTGTAGCTCTCTCCCTGTGTAGTTCTCTCCCTCCGTAGCTCTCTCCCTGTGTAGCTCTCTCCCTCTGTAGCTCTCTCCCTGTGTAGTTCTCTCCCTGTGTAGCTCTATCCCTGTGTAGTTCTCTCCCTCTGTAGCTCTCTCCCTGTGTAGCTCTCTCCCTGTGTAGCTCTCTCCCTGTGTTGTTCTCTCCCTGTGTAGTTCTCTCCCTCTGTAGCTCTCTCCCTGTGTTGTTCTCTCCCTTTGTAGCTCTCTCCCTGTGTCGTTCTCTCCCTGTGTTGTTCTCTCCCTGTGTAGTTCTCTCCCTCTGTAGCTCTCCCTGTGTAGTTCTCTCCCTCTGTAGCTCTCTCCCTGTGTAGTTCTCTCCCTCTGTAGTTCTCTCCCTGTGTCGTTTTCTCCCTGTGTCGTTCTCTCCCTTTGTAGCTCTCTCCCTGTGTAGTTCTCTCCCTCTGTAGTTCTCTCCCTGTGTCGTTCTCTCCCTGTGTAGCTCTCTCCCTTTGTAGCTCTCTCCCTCTGTAGCTCTCTCCCTCTGTAGCTCTCTCCCTCTGTAGCTCTCTCCCTGTGTAGCTCTCTCCCTTTGTAGCTCTCTCCCTGTGTTGTTCTCTTCTGATGGTTCAGTTCACACAACTTGTTTATTTCTCCAGACTCAGTTGGCTTCCAGGCCTGGAGTTTTCAACACAGAAGTCTTATCATCAGGCCTATTATCTAGATCTACATAACTCTGCTGTGGAAAGAATAAGACCATTTTAGAGGTGACATCATCGTGCTGTGGATCGCAAAGACACAATGTGGTGATGTCGAGGACTGTGTACTGTTATTGTTTATGAACTGTGTGAATTTTGTTGGAATATTTGTCAGTTTGTTTGTCAACATCAGTAATGTCACATGAGAAACATTTTACTATTGTCATGGATATTTAGCTATTTTTAATATGAACTGAGAGAGATATTTCAGAATGGAAGCTATAGTCTGCCCAAAAATTAATTCTCTACAAACCCATACAAACCATCATCAAGATAAACCCAACGATGCTACTCGTGTGTCTCAAAATGTACTAAACCTGTACTATCAACCAGTTTCAGTCTGGTCTGTCTATGACCTCTCAAACTTCAAATGTAGTTTAGTTTGTGTTCAGCTTCAGTCTGGTCTGTCTATGACATGATGATATTCAGCATGTTTGCGAGCTGTCACACTATGGATATATCTTCTCATGTCATCTGTTATAGAGAGGTCACAGTGAAGCAGATGACTTCTGGGAATCGGTGATTTATGTAGCCCAGAGGGAATAGATGGAGATAGATGGATGCATAGAAGAAGATGAAGGGATGGATGTTGACCTGAGAAGTGAGAGGGCCTCAGGGGACAGACAGGAAAAACAGAGGAAGGATTAAGGGGAATTGTGGGATTCCCGAGAAGTCAGAGGAGGAGACCTGTATTTCACTGACCTATCAGAGCAGCACAGTCTACAGTCTAGCAGGCCCCACAGTACACAGACCTATCAGAGCAGCTCAGTCTACAGTCTAGCAGGCCCCACAGTACACAGACCTATCAGAGCAGCACAGTCTACAGTCTAGCAGGCCCCACAGTACACAGACCTATCAGAGCAGCACAGTCTACAGTCTAGCAGGCCCCACAGTACACATAGACCTATCAGAGCAGCTCAGTCTACAGTCTAGCAGGCCCCACAGTACACAGACCTATCAGAGCAGCACAGTCTACAGTCTAGCAGGCCCCACAGTACACATAGACCTATCAGAGCAGCTCAGTCTACAGTCTAGCAGGCCCCACAGTACACAGACCTATCAGAGCAGCACAGTCTACAGTCTAGCAGGCCCCACAGTACACATAGACCTATCAGAGCAGCACAGTCTACAGTCTAGCAGGCCCCACAGTACACAGACCTATCAGAGCAGCACAGTCTACAGTCTAGCAGGCCCCACATTACACATAGACCTATCAGAGCAGCACAGTCTATAGTCTAGCAGGCCCCACAGTACACATAGACCTATCAGAGCAGCACAGTCTATAGTCTAGCAGGCCCCACAGTACACATAGACCTATCAGAGCAGCTCAGTCTACAGTCTAGCAGGCCCCACAGTACACATAGACCTATCAGAGCAGCTCAGTCTACAGTCTAGCAGGCCCCACAGTACACATAGACCTATCAGAGCAGCTCAGTCTACAGTACACAGACCTATCAGAGCCTATTGAGACTACAGTCTAGCAGGCCCCACAGTACATAGACCTATCAGAGCCTATTGAGACTACAGTCTAGCAGGCCCCACAGTACATAGACCTATCAGAGCCTATTGAGACTACAGTCTAGCAGGCCCCACAGTACATAGACCTATCAGAGCCTATTGAGACTACAGTCTAGCAGGCCCCACAGTACATAGACCTATCAGAGCCTATTGAGACTACAGTCTAGCAGGCCCCACAGTACATAGACCTATCAGAGCAGCACAGTCTACAGTTCACAGACCTATCAGAGCCTATTGAGACTTAAGACTGGACCCCATTGCACAGCATCCTGAGACAGAAGGCGAGAGATGAATTGCATTTTGATGTGTGAGGGTGACATTGATCTCGAAAGACTAACCGACATGTTCACTCAAAGATAAGCCTTCAAAAAACGTCACGTTATCCTTCCAGAGTGATTTCCTGTTCAGAGCTCACAGAGGAACAACAGTTATTGAACATTATTTCAGGTTATGGAAAAACCCAGGTGAAAGGAGATGTATATTGTGTGTACTCTTTGTCTATGTTAACACTTAGTGCATGTTGGTTGATATACAAAACAGGTCTGCCTATAATTCTTTGAGACCAAAGCCCCGGCATGAAGACAATGTATCTAAAGCCTTTGATTCTTAAAGAATTTGAAACAATGTGAAAACCCTATTCCCCTTTCTCTAAATCCATTCCACTTTTAACATCAATTACCATTCCACTTTAACATCAATTACCATTGCAACAGAACGATATATTAACTATGTGGCGGTATATTAACTATGGCGGTATATTAACTATGTGGCCGGTGTCAGTAAACGTTGTCAAAAAAAGAGTAATTAAATTGTTGGCAGCAGCACAGTTACAGTCACCAACGCTCTGGATAACAGGAAAACAGCCTAACCAGCTCTGCTACGGTGAGTAAAATGGTCAGACTGGGGTCTTCTCTCATTTGTGTCTGGAAGTCGCTAGCCAATGTTAGCCAGTTAGCTGTGGGTGCTTGACTGCCGTTGTCAGGTCAGAACACTCAGATCAACCCTAATCCTCAGCCAGAGCGTACAGTTTGCTCTCTGAATGCCCAGAGAGCGAAACTCTCTGCTCTGAATTGACTAATGGACAACTTGACAATGCTCTGAATTTACGAAAGCCCAGGGCGCACTCTGAAACTCCTGATTTTGTATTTACGAATACACACGAAATTGTAAAATGTTTAGCTAGTCATTTGTTATGCTAACTAGCTAGCAAGAGGTTGCATAGCAACAGCATCAACTTCCGGGTAGACAGGCGAAGCTCTAGTACGCTAGACTGAAACAATACCGTTTGTTTACAGTATACTAAAATGAACTAATAGTATATAGTATGTAGTATATTCTCATTAAGTATGTAGTATACAGTATGTTAGTATGCGTATTCGAACACAGATATGGTCTGAAACGCTAAGTAGCTCTTTACACTTGTACCCGTATGCCGGTTGAAAATGGTAGCTTTGGTCATAGATAAGCGCCTAAATTGGAAAGCAGTGGATGTCCAGAAGCATGCTACAACTGAGGTCAGACCTCTGGCTCTGCGCTTCACAGCGCTATATGGGTTTTTTAAACTGACAGCTGTTCTGAATTTGAGCACCACACACACACAGACACACACACGTGCGCGACAAAAAGTTGCCCTCCATCCCTTCCGCTAATTGGTCAACTTTTGCAAGTTTTTGTTGTCTGAGTGAGGAAATGCTGTAAATTCAGATAACTCTATGTATTTTGGAAGATAAGACGTTGAGGATGATAGTAAATACCTGCGTTAAAGTCATTTACGAGCAAGTCAAACACCTGTTTGAGTTCAAATGTGCACTTCACATTTCCATATCATAAAACCTATGTCATATACAGTGTCAACATTTATGACCACTATGTTTGATGTAGGCCAACAGTAACAAAATAACATGGCATCCTACCCTGGGTTGTTCTGAACGGAGCCTATGTCTGTGTATTGTCCAGAAACGTTGCCATGGAAATTCACCTCAAGTCACTCAAGACTCCTTTCTACCCGCATCAAAATTAGCATCAGTTTGTCTGAATCGCCTTGTGAAAGCCGAACACTGTAAGATCCTATTTTATAACTTAGCTAGTCATGTTGACAATAGAACAAGCTTTCAAATTATGCCCATCTAACCCAGATTGCAATTTAATATGGGGGGGATTTTGGGATTAGTTAAAAAACAACAACACAATAATTGTGTGATGGCTGGGATCTAGGGTTGGGTTCCAAACAAAACAAGTGTGCTTCCTCAACGGCACAGCTAGGAGAGGTCATCGAAATAACTTTACAGTTGAAGACTCTTCCTGGAGTCATAAAAGTGCATTGAAATGACTTAGGAACTGTGCACACTGGAGAGGTGTGTGGCCACTTGGAGTCAACAGTAACTTCTCTCGCTCAAACTCGTGTCATTTGTCACGTTGCAGCTACCCTACATTTCCCATAAATATTCCTATCGTGTTAAATTAATGTAAGTATTTTTAGATTTCAAATCCTGTGAAAAATCCAGTAAATGTAAAATGCACATAATATCACCAGTGTGATGTTTGGTTCATTCTTGTGCCAGGTGAACTGTTGTGTCCTCAGCGTTGGTCTAATGACTGTTTCCTTTCAATTGCTGCCATGATTATGCATATGGTTTTTATATTTCTTCAGTAAGAAACATTTGAATTTATCCTTACCTATATAGGTCAATTCCTACGAGTGTAAAGGGTTAAACTCTATTCAATATGTATCACGAAAAATCAGCTTTACAATATGATTTGAAATTTAAAGGAAAATTCCATCTTTTTAGCAGAGATTGCAATTCCTAGTTAACACCACTTACAGTTTGTCCACTCAATCGTAGATTACCGTTGCAGTTCTATCACGGAATATGGAACGCTTCAGTTTTACAGAGCGAATAGAATCCCTAAACTCTGTTTACAAGATATACATGGTCTCAAACTCTATCTCAACTCTAATTACAAGAGATACATGATCTCAAACTCTACCTAAGCTCTATTTCCAAGAGATACATGGTCTCAAACTCTACCTAAACTCTGTTTACAAGAGATACATGGTCTCAAACTCTACCCAGACTCTGTATACAAGAGATACATGGTCTCAAACTCTATCTATACTCTGTTTACAATATATACATGGTCTCAAACTCTACCTAAACTCTATTTCCAAGAGATACATGGTCCCAAACTCTACATATACTCTGTTTACAAGATATACATGGTCTCAAACTCTACCTATACTCTGTTTACAAGATATACATGGTCTCAAAATCTACCTATACTCTGTTTACAAGATATACATGGTCTCAAACTCTACCTAAACTCTGTTTACAAGATATACATGGTCTCAAACTCTACCTAAACTCTGTTTACAAGAGATACATGGTCTCAAACTCTACCCAAACTCTGTATACAAGAGATACATGGTCTCAAACTCTACCTATACTCTGTTTACAAGATATACATGGTCTCGAACTCTATCTCAACTCTAATTACAAGAGATACATGGTCTCAAACTCTACCTAAACTCTGTTTACAAGAGATACATGGTCTCAAACTCTACCCAAACTCTGTATACAAGAGATACGTGGTCTCAAACTCTACCTAAACTCTGTATACAAGAGATACATGGTCTCAAACTCTACCTAAACTCTGTTTACAAGAGATACATGGTCTCAAACTCTACCCAAACTCTGTATACAAGAGATACATGGTCTCAAACTCTACCTATACTCTGTTTACAAGATATACATGGTCTCAAACTCTACCTATACTCTGTTTACAAGATATACATGGTCTCGAACTCTATCTCAACTCTAATTACAAGAGATACATGATCTCAAACTCTACCTAAGCTCTATTTCCAAGAGATACGTGGTCTCAAACTCTACCTAAACTCTGTTTACAAGAGATACATGGTCTCAAACTCTATCTCAACTCTAATTAGAAGAGATACATGATCTCAAACTCTACCTAAGCTCTATTTCCAAGAGATACATGGTCTCAAACTCTACCTAAACTCTGTTTACAAGAGATACATGGTCTCAAACTCTACCCAAACTCTGTATACAAGAGATACATGGTCTCAAACTCTACCTAAACTCTGTATACAAGAGATACATGGTCTCAAACTCTACCTAAACTCTGTTTACAAGAGATACATGGTCTCAAACTCTACCTAAACTCTGTTTACAAGAGATACATGGTCTCAAACTCTACCTATACTCTGTTTACAAGATATACATGGTCTCAAAATCTACCTATACTCTGTTTACAAGATATACATGGTCTCAAACTCTACCTAAACTCTGTTTACAAGATATACATGGTCTCAAACTCTACCTAAACTCTGTTTACAAGATATACATGGTCTCAAACTCTACCTAAACTCTGTTTACAAGATATACATGGTCTCAAACTCTGTTTACAAGAGATACATGGTCTCAAACTCTACCTACATTCTACACTCAGAAAAAGGGTTCCAACGGGGTTCTTTGGCTGTCCCCATAGGAGAACCCTTTTATGGTTCCAGGTACAGTAGAACCCTCTGTTGAAAGGATTCAACATGGAACCCAAAATGGTTCTTCCCCTATTTAAAGGGTCTTCCCATGGCGACAGCCAAAGAACCCTTCATTTAACCCTCTTAAACGTAGCTACATGTAATCTAAAATGGAAGTATTTATCATGAAATAAGAAATAACTAGTAATTGCAGCATACTCCGATGAAGGTTCAAATCTCACCGTTCTAACTTGCTGAGGTGTAGTCACTTTTGAGGACGTCGGCTCAAAGTACACAGTACAAATATGATTAAAAAAATATAAGATATTTTATGTGATGCATTTTCTTATTGAAAACAATGGTATGAATGAGGCTTGAATTGACATATATGCTTTCAAAAATATGTAAATGAGGCTTGAATTGACTTATATGCTTTCTAAATATGTAAATGAGGCTTGAATTGACTTATATGCTTTCTAAAATATGTAAATGAGGCTTGAATTGACTTATATGCTTTCTAAAATATGTAAATGAGGCTTGAATGGACTTATATGCTTTCTAAAATATGTAAATTAGGCTTGACTTGACTTATATGCTTTCTAAATATGTAAACGAGGCTTGAATTGACTTATATGCTTTCTAAAATATGTAAATGAGGCTTGACTTGACTTATATGCTTTCTAAATATGTAAATGAGGCTTGAATTCACTTATATGCTTTCTAAATATACTGTAATTAAAATATGTAAAACCACTAACTGTATGATTTCACCTTCCTTATAACTGTAAAATACATGTCTTGCAACTTTTACATGTTTTAAAAAAAATGTATCTCTTGATCAAAACATCTTCCCACACCGCTGTGAAAGTCACGTAAAGATTAAGCTTGGCTTCCTGAACTCGTTATGAACTCAACTTTCATCTCATATTAATCTTTTCCGTCTATGACAAAAATAAAAGGTTTATTGTTTAAACTCTATTAATTATTTTAGATTAATGGCTATAAATCAATCTTTGATTGTGCTATAGTGATTAAAACACTATCCTTCTGCGCTATGATGCAAGGACTGTAATTACAGGAGAGTAGATACATGGTGTCAAACTCTATTGTAATTACAGGAGAGTAGATACATGATGTCAAACTCTACTGTAATTACAGGACAGTAGATAAATGGTGTCAAACTCTACTGTAATTACAGGAGAGTAGATACATGGTGTCAAACCCTACTGTAATTACAGGAGAGTAGATGCATGGTGTCAAACTCTACTGTAATTACAGGAGAGTAGATGCATGGTGTCAAACTCTAATGTAATTACAGGACAGTAGATACATGGTGTCAAACTCTACTGTAATTACAGGAGAGTAGATACATGATGTCAAACTCTACTGTAATTACAGGACAGTAGATACATGGTGTCAAACTCTACTGTAATTACAGGACAGTAGATACATGGTGTCAAACTCTACTGTAATTACAGGACAATAGATAAATGGTGTCAAACTCTACTGTAATTACAGGAGAGTAGATACATGGTGTCAAACCCTACTGTAATTACAGGAGAGTAGATGCATGGTGTCAAACTCTAATGTAATTACAGGACAGTAGATACATGGTGTCAAACTCTAATGTAATTACAGGACAGTAGATACATGATGTCAAACTCTACTGTAATTACAGGACAGTAGATACATGGTGTCAAACTACTGTAATTACAGGAGAGTAGATACATGATGTCAAACTCTACTGTAATTACAGGAGAGTAGATACATGGTGTCAAACTCTACTGTAATTACAGGAGAGTAGATACATGGTGTCAAACTCTACTGTAATTACAGGACAGTAGATACATGGTGTCAAACTCTACTGTAATTACAGGACAGTAGATACATGGTGTCAAACTCTACTGTAATTACAGGACAGTAGATACATGATGTCAAACTCTACTGTAATTACAGGACAGTAGATACATGGTGTCAAACTCTACTGTAATTACAGGACAGTAGATGCATGATGTCAAACTCTACTGTAATTACAGGACAGTAGATACATGATGTCAAACTCTACTGTAATTACAGGACAGTAGATACATGGTGTCAAACTCTACTGTAATTACAGGACAGTAGATACATGATGTCAAACTCTACTGTAATTACAGGACAGTAGATACATGGTGTCAAACTCTACTGTAATTACAGGACAGTAGATACATGGTGTCAAACTACTGTCATTATAGGAGAGTAGATACATGCACCAGCTCTGTCAGGAGGAATAGGCCAAAATTCACCCAATTTATTGTGGGAGGCTACCCAAAACATTTGACCCAAGTTAAACCATTTAAAGGCAACGTTACCAAATGCTAATTGAGTGTATGTAAACTTCTGACCCACTGGGAATGTGATGAAATAAATAAAAACTGAAATAAATTATTCTCTCTACTATTATTCTGACATTTCACATTCTTAAAATAAATTGGTGATCCTAACTGACCTAAGACAGATACTTTTTATGGATTAAATGTCAGGAATTGTG